>NW_028294083.1:0-33243 GCF_964341445.2 Mesoplodon mirus | reverse complement strand
AGAATATGTCGATTTGTTACGCTGATCACGGTTTACTATTCACTATGGTTAGACATTACACGTCCATGTTAGCCGATCTTCATGGGCTAGCGTTGCGCATTTGCAAAGGGGTAGATCTATCAAGGAATGTTACTGCATGCTACTAAGATTTTTTTAATTAAAAAGTTAACCCTTAGACAAGCTACAGAGTAGCAGAATATGTCGATTTTTTACGCTGATCACGGTTTACTATTCACTATGGTTAGACATTACACGTCCGTGTTAGCCGATCGCCATGGGCTAGCATTGCGCATTTGCAAAGGGGTGGATCTATCAAGGAATGTTACTGCATGCTACTAAGATTTTTTTAATTAAAAAGTTAACCCTTAAACAAGCTACAGAGTAGCACAATATGTCGATTCGTTAGGGTGATCTTGGTTTACTATTCACTATGCTTAGACATTACACGTCCATGTTAGCCGATCTTCATGGGCTAGCACTGCGCATTTGCAAAGGGGTGGATCTATCAAGGAATGTTACTGCATGCTACTAAGATTTTTTTAATTAAAAAGTTAACCCTTAGACAAGCTACAGAGTAGCACGATATGTCGATTCGTTAGGGTGATCTTGGTTTACTATTCACTATGCTTAGACATTACACGTCCATGTTAGCCGATCTTCATGGGCTAGCATTGCTCATTTGCAAAGGGGTAGATCTATCAAGGAATGTTACTGCATGCTACTAAGATTTTTTTAATTAAAAAGTTAACCCTTAGACAAGCTACAGAGTAGCACAATATGTCGATTCGTTAGGGTGATCTTGGTTTACTATTCACTATGGTTAGACATTACACGTCCATGTTAGCCGATCTTCATGGGCTAGCATTGCGCATTTCCAAAGGGGTGGATCTATCAAGGAATGTTACTGCATGCTACTAAGACTTTATAATTAAAAAGTTAACCCTTAAACAAGCTACAGAGTAGCACAATATGTCGATTCGTTAGGGTGATCTTGGTTTACTATTCACTATGGTTAGACATTACACGTCCATGTTAGCCGATCTTCATGGGCTAGCATTGAGCATTTGCAAAGGGGTAGATCTATCAAGGAATGTTACTGCATGCTACTAAGCTTTTTTTAATTAAAAAGTTAACCCTTAGACAAGCTACAGAGTAGCACGATATGTCGATTCGTTAGGGTGCTTGGTTTACTATTCACTATGCTTAGACATTACACGTCCATGTTAGCCGATCTTCATGGGCTAGCATTGCGCATTTGCAAAAGTGTAGATCTATCAAGGAATGTTACTGCATGCTACTAAGATTTTTTTAATTAAAAAGTTAACCCTTAGACAAGCTACAGAGTAGCAGAATATGTCGATTTGTTACGCTGATCACGGTTTACTATTCACTATGGTTAGACATTACACGTCCGTGTTAGCCGATCGCCATGGGCTAGCATTGCGCATTTGCAAAGGGGTGGATCTATCAAGGAATGTTACTGCATGCTACTAAGATTTTTTTAATTAAAAAGTTAACCCTTAAACAAGCTACAGAGTAGCACAATATGTCGATTCGTTAGGGTGATCTTGGTTTACTATTCACTATGCTTAGACATTACACGTCCATGTTAGCCGATCTTGATGGGCTAGCACTGCGCATTTGCAAAGGGGTGGATCTATCAAGGAATGTTACTGCATGCTACTAAGATTTTTTTAATTAAAAAGTTAACCCTTAAACAAGCTACAGAGTAGCACAATATGTCGATTCGTTAGGGTGATCTTGGTTTACTATTCACTATGGTTAGACACTACACGTCCATGTTAGCCGATCTTCATGGGCTAGCATTGCGCATTTGCAAAGGGGTGGATCTATCAAGGAATGTTACTGCATGCTACTAAGACTTTTTTAATTAAAAAGTTAACCCTTAGACAAGCTACAGAGTAGCAGAATATGTCGATTTGTTACGCTGATCACGGTTTACTATTCACTATGGTTAGACATTACACGTCCATGTTAGCCGATCTTCATGGGCTAGCATTGCGCATTTGCAAAGGGGTAGATCTATCAAGGAATGTTACTGCATGCTACTAAGATTTTTTAGTTAAAAAGTTAACCCTTAGACAAGCTACAGAGTAGCACGATATGTCGATTCATTAGGGTGATCTTGGTTTACTATTCACTATGCTTAGACATTACACGTCCATGTTAGCCGATCTTCATGGGCTAGCATTGCGCATTCGCAAAGAGGTAGATCTATCAAGGAATGTTACTGCATGCTACTAAGATTTTTTTAATTAAAAAGTTAACCCTTAGACAAGCTACAGAGTAGCACAATATGTCGATTCGTTAGGGTGATCTTGGTTTACTATTCACTATGGTTAGACATTACACGTCCATGTTAGCCGATCTTCATGGGCTAGCATTGCGCATTTCCAAAGGGGTGGATCTATCAAGGAATGTTACTGCATGCTACTAAGACTTTTTTAATTAAAAAGTTAACCCTTAAACAAGCTACAGAGTAGCACAATATGTCGATTCGTTAGGGTGATCTTGGTTTACTATTCACTATGGTTAGACATTACACGTCCATGTTAGCCGATCTTCATGGGCTAGCATTGAGCATTTGCAAAGGGGTAGATCTATCAAGGAATGTTACTGCATGCTACTAAGCTTTTTTTAATTAAAAAGTTAACCCTTAGACAAGCTACAGAGTAGCACGATATGTCGATTCGTTAGGGTGCTTGGTTTACTATTCACTATGCTTAGACATTACACGTCCAGGTTAGCCGATCTTCATGGGCTAGCATTGCGCATTTGCAAAAGTGTAGATCTATCAAGGAATGTTACTGCATGCTACTAAGATTTTTTTAATTAAAAAGATAACCCTTAGACAGCTACAGAGTAGCACAATATGTCGATTCGTTAGGGTGATCACGGTTTACTATTCACTATGGTTAGACATTACACGTCCGTGTAAGCCGATCGCCATGGGCTAGCATTGCGCATTTGCAAAGGGGTAGATCTATCAAGGAATGTTACTGCATGCTACTAAGATTTTTCTAATTAAAAAGTTAACCCTTAGACAAGCTACAGAGTAGCACGATATGTCGATTCGTTAGGGTGATCTTGGTTTACTATTCACTATGCTTAGACATTACACGTCCATGTTAGCCGATCTTCATGGGCTAGCATTGCGCATTCGCAAAGGGGTAGATCTATCAAGGAATGTTACTGCATGCTACTAAGATTTTTTTAATTAAAAAGTTAACCCTTAGACAAGCTACAGAGTAGCACAATATGTCGATTCGTTAGGGTGATCTTGGTTTACTATTCACTATGGTTAGACATTACACGTCCATGTTAGCCGATCTTCATGGGCTAGCATTGCGCATTTCCAAAGGGGTGGATCTATCAAGGAATGTTACTGCATGCTACTAAGACTTTTTTAATTAAAAAGTTAACCCTTAAACAAGCTACAGAGTAGCACAATATGTCGATTCGTTAGGGTGATCTTGGTTTACTATTCACTATGGTTAGACATTACACGTCCATGTTAGCCGATCTTCATGGGCTAGCATTGAGCATTTGCAAAGGGGTAGATCTATCAAGGAATGTTACTGCATGCTACTAAGCTTTTTTTAATTAAAAAGTTAACCCTTAGACAAGCTACAGAGTAGCACGATATGTCGATTCGTTAGGGTGCTTGGTTTACTATTCACTATGCTTAGACATTACACGTCCAGGTTAGCCGATCTTCATGGGCTAGCATTGCGCATTTGCAAAAGTGTAGATCTATCAAGGAATGTTACTGCATGCTACTAAGATTTTTTTAATTAAAAAGATAACCCTTAGACAGCTACAGAGTAGCACAATATGTCGATTCGTTAGGGTGATCACGGTTTACTATTCACTATGGTTAGACATTACACGTCCGTGTAAGCCGATCGCCATGGGCTAGCATTGCGCATTTGCAAAGGGGTAGATCTATCAAGGAATGTTACTGCATGCTACTAAGATTTTTCTAATTAAAAAGTTAACCCTTAGACAAGCTACAGAGTAGCACAATATGTCGATTCGTTAGGGTGATCTTGGTTTACTATTCACTATGGTTAGACATTACACATACATGTTAGCCGATCGCCATGGGCTAGCATTGCGCATTTGCAAAGGGGTAGATCTATCAAGGAATGTTACTGCATGCTACTAAGATTTTTTTAATTAAAAAGTTAACCCTTAGACAAGCTACAGAGTAGCACGATATGTCGATTCGTTAGGGTGATCTTGGTTTACTATTCACTATGCTTAGACATTACACGTCCATGTTAGCCGATCTTCATGGGCTAGCATTGCGCATTTGCAAAGGGGTAGATCTATCAAGGAATGTTACTGCATGCTACTAAGATTTTTTTAATTAGAAAGTTAACCCTTAGATAAGCTACAGAGTAGCACAATATGTCGATTCGTTAGGGTGATCTTGGTTTACTATTCACTATGCTTAGACATTACACGTCCATGTTAGCCGATCTTCATGGGCTAGCATTGCGCATTTGCAAAAGTGTAGATCTATCAAGGAATGTTACTGCATGCTACTAAGATTTTTTTAATTAAAAAGATAACCCTTAGACAGCTACAGAGTAGCACAATATGTCGATTCGTTAGGGTGATCACGGTTTACTATTCACTATGGTTAGACATTACACGTCCGTGTAAGCCGATCGCCATGGGCTAGCATTGCGCATTTGCAAAGGGGTAGATCTATCAAGGAATGTTACTGCATGCTACTAAGATTTTTTTAATTAAAAAGTTAACCCTTAGACAAGCTACAGAGTAGCAGAATATGTCGATTTGTTACGCTGATCACGGTTTACTATTCACTATGGTTAGACATTACACGTCCGTGTTAGCCGATCGCCATGGGCTAGCATTGCGCATTTGCAAAGGGGTGGATCTATCAAGGAATGTTACTGCATGCTACTAAGATTTTTTTAATTAAAAAGTTAACCCTTAAACAAGCTACAGAGTAGCACAATATGTCGATTCGTTAGGGTGATCTTGGTTTACTATTCACTATGCTTAGACATTACACGTCCATGTTAGCCGATCTTGATGGGCTAGCACTGCGCATTTGCAAAGGGGTGGATCTATCAAGGAATGTTACTGCATGCTACTAAGATTTTTTTAATTAAAAAGTTAACCCTTAAACAAGCTACAGAGTAGCACAATATGTCGATTCGTTAGGGTGATCTTGGTTTACTATTCACTATGGTTAGACACTACACGTCCATGTTAGCCGATCTTCATGGGCTAGCATTGCGCATTTGCAAAGGGGTGGATCTATCAAGGAATGTTACTGCATGCTACTAAGACTTTTTTAATTAAAAAGTTAACCCTTAGACAAGCTACAGAGTAGCAGAATATGTCGATTTGTTACGCTGATCACGGTTTACTATTCACTATGGTTAGACATTACACGTCCATGTTAGCCGATCTTCATGGGCTAGCATTGCGCATTTGCAAAGGGGTAGATCTATCAAGGAATGTTACTGCATGCTACTAAGATTTTTTTAATTAAAAAGTTAACCCTTAGACAAGCTACAGAGTAGCACGATATGTCGATTCGTTAGGGTGATCTTGGTTTACTATTCACTATGCTTAGACATTACACGTCCATGTTAGCCGATCTTCATGGGCTAGCATTGCGCATTTGCAAAGGGGTAGATCTATCAAGGAATGTTACTGCATGCTACTAAGATTTTTTTAATTAAAAAGTTAACCCTTAGACAAGCTACAGAGTAGCACAATATGTCGATTCGTTAGGGTGATCTTGGTTTACTATTCACTATGGTTAGACATTACACGTCCATGTTAGCCGATCTTCATGGGCTAGCATTGCGCATTTCCAAAGGGGTGGATCTATCAAGGAATGTTACTGCATGCTACTAAGACTTTTTTAATTAAAAAGTTAACCCTTAAACAAGCTACAGAGTAGCACAATATGTCGATTCGTTAGGGTGATCTTGGTTTACTATTCACTATGGTTAGACATTACACGTCCATGTTAGCCGATCTTCATGGGCTAGCATTGAGCATTTGCAAAGGGGTAGATCTATCAAGGAATGTTACTGCATGCTACTAAGCTTTTTTTAATTAAAAAGTTAACCCTTAGACAAGCTACAGAGTAGCACGATATGTCGATTCGTTAGGGTGCTTGGTTTACTATTCACTATGCTTAGACATTACACGTCCATGTTAGCCGATCTTCATGGGCTAGCATTGCGCATTTGCAAAAGTGTAGATCTATCAAGGAATGTTACTGCATGCTACTAAGATTTTTTTAATTAAAAAGATAACCCTTAGACAGCTACAGAGTAGCACAATATGTCGATTCGTTAGGGTGATCACGGTTTACTATTCACTATGGTTAGACATTACACGTCCGTGTAAGCCGATCGCCATGGGCTAGCATTGCGCATTTGCAAAGGGGTAGATCTATCAAGGAATGTTACTGCATGCTACTAAGATTTTTTTAATTAAAAAGTTAACCCTTAGACAAGCTACAGAGTAGCACAATATGTCGATTCGTTAGGGTGATCTTGGTTTACTATTCACTATGGTTAGACATTACACATACATGTTAGCCGATCGCCATGGGCTAGCATTGCGCATTTGCAAAGGGGTAGATCTATCAAGGAATGTTACTGCATGCTACTAAGATTTTTTTAATTAAAAAGTTAACCCTTAGACAAGCTACAGAGTAGCACGATATGTCGATTCGTTAGGGTGATCTTGGTTTACTATTCACTATGCTTAGACATTACACGTCCATGTTAGCCGATCTTCATGGGCTAGCATTGCGCATTTGCAAAGGGGTAGATCTATCAAGGAATGTTACTGCATGCTACTAAGATTTTTTTAATTAGAAAGTTAACCCTTAGATAAGCTACAGAGTAGCACAATATGTCGATTCGTTAGGGTGATCTTGGTTTACTATTCACTATGCTTAGACATTACACGTCCATGTTAGCCGATCTTCATGGGCTAGCATTGCGCATTTGCAAAAGTGTAGATCTATCAAGGAATGTTACTGCATGCTACTAAGACTTTTTTAATTAAAAAGTTAACCCTTAGACAAGCTACAGAGTAGCAGAATATGTCGATTTGTTACGCTGATCACGGTTTACTATTCACTATGGTTAGACATTACACGTCCGTGTTAGCCGATCGCCATGGGCTAGCATTGCGCATTTGCAAAGGGGTGGATCTATCAAGGAATGTTACTGCATGCTACTAAGATTTTTTTAATTAAAAAGTTAACCCTTAAAGAAGCTACAGAGTAGCACAATATGTCGATTCGTTAGGGTGATCTTGGTTTACTATTCACTATGCTTAGACATTACACGTCCATGTTAGCCGATCTTCATGGGCTAGCATTGCGCATTTGCAAAGGGGTGGATCTATCAAGGAGTGTTACTGCATGCTACTAAGATTTTTTTAATTAAAAAGTTAACCCTTAAACAAGCTACAGAGTAGCACAATATGTCGATTCGTTAGGGTGATCTTGGTTTACTATTCACTATGGTTAGACATTACACGTCCATGTTAGCCGATCTTCATGGGCTAGCATTGCGCATTTGCAAAGGGGTGGATCTATCAAGGAATGTTACTGCATGCTACTAAGATTTTTTTAATTAAAAAGTTAACCCTTAAACAAGCTACAGAGTAGCACAATATGTCGATTCGTTAGGGTGATCACGGTTTACTATTCACTATGGTTAGACATTACACGTCCGTGTAAGCCGATCGCCATGGGCTAGCATTGCGCATTTGCAAAGGGGTAGATCTATCAAGGAATGTTACTGCATGCTACTAAGATTTTTTTAATTAAAAAGTTAACCCTTAGACAAGCTACAGAGTAGCACAATATGTCGATTCGTTAGGGTGATCTTGGTTTACTATTCACTATGGTTAGACATTACACATACATGTTAGCCGATCGCCATGGGCTAGCATTGCGCATTTGCAAAGGGGTAGATCTATCAAGGAATGTTACTGCATGCTACTAAGATTTTTTTAATTAAAAAGTTAACCCTTAGACAAGCTACAGAGTAGCACGATATGTCGATTCGTTAGGGTGATCTTGGTTTACTATTCACTATGCTTAGACATTACACGTCCATGTTAGCCGATCTTCATGGGCTAGCATTGCGCATTTGCAAAGGGGTAGATCTATCAAGGAATGTTACTGCATGCTACTAAGATTTTTTTAATTAGAAAGTTAACCCTTAGATAAGCTACAGAGTAGCACAATATGTCGATTCGTTAGGGTGATCTTGGTTTACTATTCACTATGCTTAGACATTACACGTCCATGTTAGCCGATCTTCATGGGCTAGCATTGCGCATTTGCAAAAGTGTAGATCTATCAAGGAATGTTACTGCATGCTACTAAGACTTTTTTAATTAAAAAGTTAACCCTTAGACAAGCTACAGAGTAGCAGAATATGTCGATTTGTTACGCTGATCACGGTTTACTATTCACTATGGTTAGACATTACACGTCCGTGTTAGCCGATCGCCATGGGCTAGCATTGCGCATTTGCAAAGGGGTGGATCTATCAAGGAATGTTACTGCATGCTACTAAGATTTTTTTTAATTAAAAAGTTAACCCTTAAACAAGCTACAGAGTAGCACAATATGTCGATTCGTTAGGGTGATCTTGGTTTACTATTCACTATGCTTAGACATTACACGTCCATGTTAGCCGATCTTCATGGGCTAGCATTGCGCATTTGCAAAGGGGTGGATCTATCAAGGAATGTTACTGCATGCTACTAAGATTTTTTTAATTAAAAAGTTAACCCTTAAACAAGCTACAGAGTAGCACAATATGTCGATTCGTTAGGGTGATCTTGGTTTACTATTCACTATGGTTAGACATTACACGTCCATGTTAGCCGATCTTCATGGGCTAGCATTGCGCATTTGCAAAGGGGTGGATCTATCAAGGAATGTTACTGCATGCTACTAAGATTTTTTTAATTAAAAAGTTAACCCTTAAACAAGCTACAGAGTAGCACAATATGTCGATTCGTTAGGGTGATCTTGGTTTACTATTCACTATGGTTAGACATTACACGTCCATGTTAGCCGATCTTCATGGGCTAGCATTGCGCATTTGCAAAGGGGTGGATCTATCAAGGAATGTTACTGCATGCTACTAAGATTTTTTTAATTAAAAAGTTAACCCTTAGACAAGCTACAGAGTAGCACAATATGTCGGTTCGTTAGGGTGATCTTGGTTTACTATTCACTATGGTTAGACATTACACATACATGTTAGCCGATCGCCATGGGCTAGCATTGCGCATTTGCAAAGGGGTAGATCTATCAAGGAATGTTACTGCATGCTACTAAGATTTTTTTAATTAAAAAGTTAACCCTTAGACAAGCTACAGAGTAGCACGATATGTCGATTCGTTAGGGTGATCTTGGTTTACTATTCACTATGCTTAGACATTACACGTCCATGTTAGCCGATCTTCATGGGCTAGCATTGCGGATTTGCAAAGGGGTAGATCTATCAAGGAATGTTACTGCATGCTACTAAGATTTTTTTAATTAGAAAGTTAACCCTTAGATAAGCTACAGAGTAGCACAATATGTCGATTCGTTAGGGTGATCTTGGTTTACTATTCACTATGCTTAGACATTACACGTCCATGTTAGCCGATCTTCATGGGCTAGCATTGCGCATTTGCAAAAGTGTAGATCTATCAAGGAATGTTACTGCATGCTACTAAGACTTTTTTAATTAAAAAGTTAACCCTTAGACAAGCTACAGAGTAGCAGAATATGTCGATTTGTTACGCTGATCACGGTTTACTATTCACTATGGTTAGACATTACACGTCCGTGTTAGCCGATCGCCATGGGCTAGCATTGCGCATTTGCAAAGGGGTGGATCTATCAAGGAATGTTACTGCATGCTACTAAGATTTTTTTAATTAAAAAGTTAACCCTTAAACAAGCTACAGAGTAGCACAATATGTCGATTCGTTAGGGTGATCTTGGTTTACTATTCACTATGCTTAGACATTACACGTCCATGTTAGCCGATCTTCATGGGCTAGCATTGCGCATTTGCAAAGGGGTGGATCTATCAAGGAATGTTACTGCATGCTACTAAGATTTTTTTAATTAAAAAGTTAACCCTTAAACAAGCTACAGAGTAGCACAATATTTCGATTCGTTAGGGTGATCTTGGTTTACTATTCACTATGGTTAGACATTACACGTCCATGTTAGCCGATCTTCATGGGCTAGCATTGCGCATTTGCAAAGGGGTGGATCTATCAAGGAATGTTACTGCATGCTACTAAGATTTTTTTAATTAAAAAGTTAACCCTTAAACAAGCTACAGAGTAGCACAATATGTCGATTCGTTAGGGTGATCTTGGTTTACTATTCACTATGGTTAGACATTACACGTCCATGTTAGCCGATCTTCATGGGCTAGCATTGCGCATTTGCAAAAGTGTAGATCTATCAAGGAATGTTACTGCATGCTACTAAGACTTTTTTAATTAAAAAGTTAACCCTTAGACAAGCTACAGAGTAGCAGAATATGTCGATTTGTTACGCTGATCACGGTTTACTATTCACTATGGTTAGACATTACACGTCCGTGTTAGCCGATCGCCATGGGCTAGCATTGCGCATTTGCAAAGGGGTGGATCTATCAAGGAATGTTACTGCATGCTACTAAGATTTTTTTAATTAAAAAGTTAACCCTTAAACAAGCTACAGAGTAGCACAATATGTCGATTCGTTAGGGTGATCTTGGTTTACTATTCACTATGCTTAGACATTACACGTCCATGTTAGCCGATCTTCATGGGCTAGCATTGCGCATTTGCAAAGGGGTGGATCTATCAAGGAATGTTACTGCATGCTACTAAGATTTTTTTAATTAAAAAGTTAACCCTTAAACAAGCTACAGAGTAGCACAATATTTCGATTCGTTAGGGTGATCTTGGTTTACTATTCACTATGGTTAGACATTACACGTCCATGTTAGCCGATCTTCATGGGCTAGCATTGCGCATTTGCAAAAGTGTAGATCTATCAAGGAATGTTACTGCATGCTACTAAGATTTTTTTAATTAAAAAGTTAACCCCTAGACAAGCTACAGAGTAGCAGAATATGTCGATTTGTTACGCTGATCACGGTTTACTATTCACTATGGTTAGACATTACACGTCCGTGTTAGCCGATCGCCATGGGCTAGCATTGCGCATTTGCAAAGGGGTGGATCTATCAAGGAATGTTACTGCATGCTACTAAGATTTTTTTAAATAAAAAGTTAACCCTTAGACAAGCAACAGAGTAGCACGATATGTCGATTCGTTAGGGTGCTTGGTTTACTATTCACTATGGTTAGACATTACACGTCCGTGTTAGCCGATCGCCATGGGCTAGCATTGCGCATTTGCAAAGGGGTGGATCTATCAAAGAATGTTACTGCATGCTACTAAGATTTTTTTAAATAAAAAGTTAACCCTTAGACAAGCAACAGAGTAGCACGATATGTCGATTCGTTAGGGTGCTTGGTTTACTATTCACTATGGTTAGACATTACACGTCCGTGTTAGCCGATCGCCATGGGCTAGCATTGCGCATTTGCAAAGGGGTGGATCTATCAAGGAATGTTACTGCATGCTACTACGATTTTTTTAATTAAAAAGTTAACCCTTAGACTAGCTACAGAGTAGCACGATATGTCGATTTGTTAGGGTGATCTTGGTTTACTATTCACTATGCTTAGACATTACACGTCCATGTTAGCCGATCTTCATGGGCTAGCATTGCGCATTTGCAAATGGGTGGATCTATCAAGGAATGTTACTGCATGCTACTAAGACATTTTTAATTAAAAAGTTAACCCTTAGACAAGCTACAGGGTAGCACAATATGTCGATTCGTTAGGGTGATCTTGGTTTACTATTCACTATGCTTAGACATTACACGTCCATGTTAGCCGATCTTCATGGGCTAGCATTGCGCATTTGCAAAAGTGTAGATCTATCAAGGAATGTTACTGCATGCTACTAAGATTTTTTTAATTAAAAAGTTAACCCTTAAACAAGCTACAGAGTAGCACAATATGTCGATTCGTTAGGGTGATCTTGGTTTACTATTCACTATGGTTAGACATTACACGTCCATGTTAGCCGATCTTCATGGGCTAGCATTGCGCATTTGCAAAGGGGTGGATCTATCAAGGAATGTTACTGCATGCTACTAAGATTTTTTTAATTAAAAAGTTAACCCTTAGACAAGCTACAGAGTAGCACAATATGTCGATTCGTTAGGGTGATCTTGGTTTACTATTCACTATGGTTAGACATTACACGTCCATGTTAGCCGATCTTCATGGGCTAGCATTGCGCATTTCCAAAGGGGTGGATCTATCAAGGAATGTTACTGCATGCTACTAAGACTTTTTTAATTAAAAAGTTAACCCTTAAACAAGCTACAGAGTAGCACAATATGTCGATTCGTTAGGGTGATCTTGGTTTACTATTCACTATGGTTAGACATTACACGTCCATGTTAGCCGATCTTCATGGGCTAGCATTGAGCATTTGCAAAGGGGTAGATCTATCAAGGAATGTTACTGCATGCTACTAAGCTTTTTTTAATTAAAAAGTTAACCCTTAGACAAGCTACAGAGTAGCAGAATATGTCGATTTGTTACGCTGATCACGGTTTACTATTCACTATGGTTAGACATTACACGTCCGTGTTAGCCGA
Organism: Mesoplodon mirus; assembly: GCF_964341445.2. Lineage (NCBI taxonomy): Eukaryota > Metazoa > Chordata > Mammalia > Artiodactyla > Ziphiidae > Mesoplodon > Mesoplodon mirus. The sequence continues at coordinate 20,446 of NW_028294083.1, read as the reverse complement.
TCGCCATGGGCTAGCATTGCGCATTTGCAAAGGGGTGGATCTATCAAGGAATGTTACTGCATGCTACTAAGACTTTTTTAATTAAAAAGTTAACCCTTAGACAAGCTACAGAGTAGCAGAATATGTCGATTTGTTACGCTGATCACGGTTTACTATTCACTATGGTTAGACATTACACATACATGTTAGCCGATCTTCATGGGCTAGCATTGCGCATTTGCAAAGGGGTGGATCTATCAAGGAATGTTACTACATGCTACTACGATTTTTTTAATTAAAAAGTTAACCCTTAGACTAGCTACAGAGTAGCACGATATGTCGATTTGTTAGGGTGATCTTGGTTTACTATTCACTATGGTTAGACATTACACGTCCATGTTAGCCGATCTTCATGGGCTAGCATTGCGCATTTGCAAAAGGGTGGATCTATCAAGGAATGTTACTGCATGCTACTAAGATTTTTTTAATTAAAAAGTTAACCCTTAGACAAGCTACAGAGTAGCACAATATGTCGATTCGTTAGGGTGATCTTGGTTTACTATTCACTATGGTTAGACATTACACGTCCATGTTAGCCGATCTTCATGGGCTAGCATTGCGCATTTGCAAAGGGGTGGATCTATCGAGGAAGATTACTGCATGCTACTAAGATTTTTTTAATTAAAAAGTTATCCCTTAGCCAAGCTACAGAGTAGCAGAATATGTCGATTCGTTAGGGTGATCTTGGTTTACTATTCACTATGGTTAGACATTACACGTCCATGTTAGCCGATCGCCATGGGCTAGCATTGCGCATTTCCAAAGGGGTGGATCTATCAAGGAATGTTACTGCATGCTACTAAGATTTTTTTAATTAAAAAGTTAACCCTTAGACAAGCTACAGAGTAGCACGATATGTCGATTCGTTAGGGTGCTTGGTTTACTATTCACTATGCTTAGACATTACACGTCCATGTTAGCCGATCTTCATGGGCTAGCATTGCGCATTTGCAAAAGTGTAGATCTATCAAGGAATGTTACTGCATGCTACTAAGATTTTTTTAATTAAAAAGTTAACCCTTAGACAAGCTACAGAGTAGCAGAATATGTCGATTTGTTACGCTGATCACGGTTTACTATTCACTATGGTTAGACATTACACGTCCGTGTTAGCCGATCGCCATGGGCTAGCATTGCGCATTTGCAAAGGGGTGGATCTATCAAGGAATGTTACTGCATGCTACTAAGATTTTTTTAAATAAAAAGTTAACCCTTAGACAAGCAACAGAGTAGCACGATATGTCGATTCGTTAGGGTGCTTGGTTTACTATTCACTATGGTTAGACATTACACGTCCGTGTTAGCCGATCGCCATGGGCTAGCATTGCGCATTTGCAAAGGGGTGGATCTATCAAGGAATGTTACTGCATGCTACTACGATTTTTTTAATTAAAAAGTTAACCCTTAGACTAGCTACAGGGTAGCACGATATGTCGATTTGTTAGGGTGATCTTGGTTTACTATTCACTATGCTTAGACATTACACGTCCATGTTAGCCGATCTTCATGGGCTAGCATTGCGCATTTGCAAAGGGGTGGATCTATCAAGGAATGTTACTGCATGCTACTAAGACATTTTTAATTAAAAAGTTAACCCTTAGACAAGCTACAGAGTAGCACAATATGTCGATTCGTTAGGGTGATCTTGGTTTACTATTCACTATGGTTAGACATTACACGTCCATGTTAGCCGATCTTCATGGGCTAGCATTGCGCATTTGCAAAGGGGTGGATCTATCGAGGAAGATTACTGCATGCTACTAAGATTTTTTTAATTAAAAAGTTATCCCTTAGCCAAGCTACAGAGTAGCAGAATATGTCGATTCGTTAGGGTGATCTTGGTTTACTATTCACTATGGTTAGACATTACACGTCCATGTTAGCCGATCGCCATGGGCTAGCATTGCGCATTTCCAAAGGGGTGGATCTATCAAGGAATGTTACTGCATGCTACTAAGATTTTTTTAATTAAAAAGTTAACCCTTAGACAAGCTACAGAGTAGCACGAAATGTCGATTCGTTAGGGTGCTTGGTTTACTGTTCACTATGCTTAGACATTACACGTCCGTGTTAGCCGATCGCCATGGGCTAGCATTGCGCATTTGCAAAGGGGTGGATCTATCAAGGAATGTTACTGCATGCTACTAAGATTTTTTTAATTAAAAAGCTAACCCTTAGACAAGCTACAGAGTAGCACAATATGTCGATTCGTTAGGGTGATCTTGGTTTACTATTCACTATGGTTAGACATTACACGTCCATGTTAGCCGATCTTCATGGGCTAGCATTGCGCATTTGCAAAGGGGTAGATCTATCGAGGAAGATTACTGCATGCTACTAAGATTTTTTTAATTAAAAAGTTATCCCTTAGCCAAGCTACAGAGTAGCAGAATATGTCGATTCGTTAGGGTGATCTTGGTTTACTATTCATTATGGTTAGACATTACACGTCCATGTTAGCCGATCGCCATGGGCTAGCATTGCGCATTTCCAAAGGGGTGGATCTATCAAGGAATGTTACTGCATGCTACTAAGATTTTTTTAATTAAAAAGTTAACCCTTAGACAAGCTACAGAGTAGCACGATATGTCGATTCGTTAGGGTGCTTGGTTTACTGTTCACTATGCTTAGACATTACACGTCCGTGTTAGCCGATCGCCATGGGCTAGCATTGCGCATTTGCAAAAGTGTAGATCTATCAAGGAATGTTACTGCATGCTACTAAGATTTTTTTAATTAAAAAGTTAACCCTTAAACAAGCTACAGAGTAGCACAATATGTCGATTCGTTAGGGTGATCTTGGTTTACTATTCACTATGCTTAGACATTACACGTCCATGTTAGCCGATCTTCATGGGCTAGCATTGCGCATTTGCAAAGGGGTGGATCTATCGAGGAAGATTACTGCATGCTACTAAGATTTTTTTAATTAAAAAGTTATCCCTTAGCCAAGCTACAGAGTAGCAGAATATGTCGATTCGTTAGGGTGATCTTGGTTTACTATTCACTATGGTTAGACATTACACGTCCATGTTAGCCGATCGCCATGGGCTAGCATTGCGCATTTCCAAAGGGGTGGATCTATCAAGGAATGTTACTGCATGCTACTAAGATATTTTTAATTAAAAAGTTAACCCTTAGACAAGCTACAGAGTAGCACGATATGTCGATTCGTTAGGGTGCTTGGTTTACTATTCACTATGCTTAGACATTACACGTCCATGTTAGCCGATCTTCATGGGCTAGCATTGCGCATTTGCAAAAGTGTAGATCTATCAAGGAATGTTACTGCATGCTACTAAGATTTTTTTAATTAAAAAGTTAACCCTTAGACAAGCTACAGAGTAGCAGAATATGTCGATTTGTTACGCTGATCACGGTTTACTATTCACTATGGTTAGACATTACACGTCCGTGTTAGCCGATCGCCATGGGCTAGCATTGCGCATTTGCAAAGGGGTGGATCTATCAAGGAATGTTACTGCATGCTACTAAGATTTTTTTAAATAAAAAGTTAACCCTTAGACAAGCAACAGAGTAGCACGATATGTCGATTCGTTAGGGTGCTTCGTTACTATTCACTATGGTTAGACATTACACGTCCGTGTTAGCCGATCGCCATGGGCTAGCATTGCGCATTTGCAAAGGGGTGGATCTATCAAGGAATGTTACTGCATGCTACTACGATTTTTTTAATTAAAAATTAACCCTTAGACTAGCTACAGAGTAGCACGATATGTCGATTCGTTAGGGTGCTTCGTTTACTATTCACTATGGTTAGACATTACACGTCCGTGTTAGCCGATCGCCATGGGCTAGCATTGCGCATTTGCAAAGGGGTGGATCTATCAAGGAATGTTACTGCATGCTACTACGATTTTTTTAATTAAAAATTAACCCTTAGACTAGCTACAGAGTAGCACGATATGTCGATTTGTTAGGGTGATCTTGGTTTACTATTCACTATGCTTAGACATTACACGTCCATGTTAGCCGATCTTCATGGGCTAGCATTGCGCATTTGCAAAGGGGTAGATCTATCAAGGAATGTTACTGCATGCTACTAAGACTTTTTTAATTAAAAAGTTAACCCTTAGACAAGCTACAGAGTAGCAGAATATGTCGATTTGTTACGCTGATCACGGTTTACTATTCACTATGGTTAGACATTACACATACATGTTAGCCTCTCTTCATGGGCTAGCATTGCGCATTTGCAAAGGGGTGGTCTATCAAGGAATGTTACTGCATGCTACTACGATTTTTTTAATTAAAAAGTTAACCCTTAGACAAGCTACAGAGTAGCACGATATGTCGATTTGTTAGGGTGATCTTCGTTTACTATTCACTATGCTTAGACATTACACGTCCATGTAGCCGATCTTCATGGGCTAGCATTGCGCATTTGCAAAGGGGTGGATCTATCAAGGAATGTTACTGCATGCTACTAAGACTTTTTTAATTAAAAAGTTAACCCTTAGACAAGCTACAGAGTAGCACAATATGTCGATTCGTTAGGGTGATCTTGGTTTACTATTCACTATGGTTAGACATTACACGTCCATGTTAGCCGATCTTCATGGGCTAGCATTGCGCATTTGCAAAGGGGTGGATCTATCAAGGAATGTTACTGCATGCTACTAAGATTTTTTTAATTAAAAAGTTAACCCTTAGACAAGCTACAGAGTAGCACAATATGTCGATTCGTTAGGGTGATCTTGGTTTACTATTCACTATGGTTAGACATTACACGTCCATGTTAGCCGATCTTCATGGGCTAGCATTGCGCATTTGCAAAGGGGTGGATCTATCGAGGAAGATTACTGCATGCTACTAAGACTTTTTTAATTAAAAAGTTAACCCTTAGACAAGCTACAGAGTAGCAGAATATGTCGATTTGTTACGCTGATCACGGTTTACTATTCACTATGGTTAGACATTACACATACATGTTAGCCTCTCTTCATGGGCTAGCATTGCGCATTTGCAAAGGGGTGGTCTATCAAGGAATGTTACTGCATGCTACTACGATTTTTTTAATTAAAAAGTTAACCCTTAGACAAGCTACAGAGTAGCACGATATGTCGATTTGTTAGGGTGATCTTGGTTTACTATTCACTATGCTTAGACATTACACGTCCATGTTAGCCGATCTTCATGGGCTAGCATTGCGCATTTGCAAAGGGGTGGATCTATCAAGGAATGTTACTGCATGCTACTAAGACTTTTTTAATTAAAAAGTTAACCCTTAGACAAGCTACAGAGTAGCACAATATGTCGATTCGTTAGGGTGATCTTGGTTTACTATTCACTATGGTTAGACATTACACGTCCATGTTAGCCGATCTTCATGGGCTAGCATTGCGCATTTGCAAAGGGGTGGATCTATCAAGGAATGTTACTGCATGCTACTAAGATTTTTTTAATTAAAAAGTTAACCCTTAGACAAGCTACAGAGTAGCACAATATGTCGATTCGTTAGGGTGATCTTGGTTTACTATTCACTATGGTTAGACATTACACGTCCATGTTAGCCGATCTTCATGGGCTAGCATTGCGCATTTGCAAAGGGGTGGATCTATCGAGGAAGATTACTGCATGCTACTAAGATTTTTTTAATTAAAAAGTTATCCCTTAGCCAAGCTACAGAGTAGCAGAATATGTCGATTCGTTAGGGTGATCTTGGTTTACTATTCACTATGGTTAGACATTACACGTCCATGTTAGCCGATCGCCATGGGCTAGCATTGCGCATTTCCAAAGGGGTGGATCTATCAAGGAATGTTACTGCATGCTACTAAGATTTTTTTAATTAAAAAGTTAACCATTAGACAAGCTACAGAGTAGCACAATATGTCGATTCGTTAGGGTGATCTTGGTTTACTATTCACTATGCTGAGACATTACACGTCCATGTTAGCCGATCTTCATGGGCTAGCATTGCGCATTTGCAAAAGTGTAGATCTATTAACGAATGTTACTGCATGCTACTAAGACTTTTTTAATTAAAAAGTTAACCCTTAGACAAGCTACAGAGTAGCAGAATATGTCGATTTGTTACGCTGATCACGGTTTACTATTCACTATGGTTAGACATTACACGTCCGTGTTAGCCGATCGCCATGGGCTAGCATTGCGCATTTGCAAAGGGGTGGATCTATCAAGGAATGTTACTGCATGCTACTAAGATTTTTTTAATTAAAAAGTTAACCCTTAGACAAGCTACAGAGTAGCACAATATGTCGATTCGTTAGGGTGATCTTGGTTTACTATTCACTATGCTTAGACATTACACGTCCATGTTAGCCGATCTTCATGGGCTAGCATTGCGCATTTGCAAAGGGGTGGATCTATCAAGGAATGTTACTGCATGCTACTAAGATTTTTTTAAATAAAAAGTTAACCCTTAGACAAGCAACAGAGTAGCACGATATGTCGATTCGTTAGGGTGCTTGGTTTACTATTCACTATGGTTAGACATTACACGTCCGTGTTAGCCGATCGCCATGGGCTAGCATTGCGCATTTGCAAAGGGGTGGATCTATCAAGGAATGTTACTGCATGCTACTACGATTTTTTTAATTAAAAAGTTAACCCTTAGACTAGCTACAGGGTAGCACGATATGTCGATTTGTTAGGGTGATCTTGGTTTACTATTCACTATGCTTAGACATTACACGTCCATGTTAGCCGATCTTCATGGGCTAGCATTGCGCATTTGCAAAGGGGTGGATCTATCAAGGAATGTTACTGCATGCTACTAAGATTTTTTAATTAAAAAGTTAACCCTTAGACAAGCTACAGAGTAGCACAATATGTCGATTCGTTAGGGTGATCTTGGTTTACTATTCACTATGGTTAGACATTACACGTCCATGTTAGCCGATCTTCATGGGCTAGCATTGCGCATTTGCAAAGGGGTTGATCTATCGAGGAAGATTACTGCATGCTACTAAGATTTTTTTAATTAAAAAGTTATCCCTTGGCCAAGCTACAGAGTAGCAGAATATGTCGAGTCGTTAGGGTGATCTTGGTTTACTATTCACTATGGTTAGACATTACACGTCCATGTTAGCCGATCGCCATGGGCTAGCATTGCGCATTTCCAAAGGGGTGGATCTATCAAGGAATGTTACTGCATGCTACTAAGATTTTTTTAATTAAAAAGTTAACCATTAGACAAGCTACAGAGTAGCACAATATGTCGATTCGTTAGGGTGATCTTGGTTTACTATTCACTATGCTGAGACATTACACCTCCATGTTAGCCGATCTTCATGGGCTAGCATTGCGCATTTGCAAAAGTGTAGATCTATTAACGAATGTTACTGCATGCTACTAAGACTTTTTTAATTAAAAAGTTAACCCTTAGACAAGCTACAGAGTAGCAGAATATGTCGATTTGTTACGCTGATCACGGTTTACTATTCACTATGGTTAGACATTACACATACATGTTAGCCTCTCTTCATGGCTAGCATTGCGCATTTGCAAAGGGGTGGTCTATCAAGGAATGTTACTGCATGCTACTACGATTTTTTTAATTAAAAAGTTAACCCTTAGACAAGCTACAGAGTAGCACGATATGTCGATTTGTTAGGGTGATCTTGGTTTACTATTCACTATGCTTAGACATTACACGTCCATGTTAGCCGATCTTCATGGGCTAGCATTGCGCATTTGCAAAAGTGTAGATCTATTAACGAATGTTACTGCATGCTACTAAGACTTTTTTAATTAAAAAGTTAACCCTTAGACAAGCTACAGAGTAGCAGAATATGTCGATTTGTTACGCTGATCACGGATTACTATTCACTATGGTTAGACATTACACGTCCATGTTAGCCGATCGCCATGGGCTAGCATTGCGCATTTCCAAAGGGGTGGATCTATCAAGGAATGTTACTGCATGCTACTAAGATTTTTTTAATTAAAAAGTTAACCATTAGACAAGCTACAGAGTAGCACAATATGTCGATTCGTTAGGGTGATCTTGGTTTACTATTCACTATGCTGAGACATTACACGTCCATGTTAGCCGATCTTCATGGGCTAGCATTGCGCATTTGCAAAAGTGTAGATCTATTAACGAATGTTACTGCATGCTACTAAGACTTTTTTAATTAAAAAGTTAACCCTTAGACAAGCTACAGAGTAGCAGAATATGTCGATTTGTTACGCTGATCACGGTTTACTATTCACTATGGTTAGACATTACACGTCCGTGTTAGCCGATCGCCATGGGCTAGCATTGCGCATTTGCAAAGGGGTGGATCTATCAAGGAATGTTACTGCATGCTACTAAGATTTTTTTAATTAAAAAGTTAACCCTTAGACAAGCTACAGAGTAGCACAATATGTCGATTCGTTAGGGTGATCTTGGTTTACTATTCACTATGCTTAGACATTACACGTCCATGTTAGCCGATCTTCATGGGCTAGCATTGCGCATTTGCAAAGGGGTGGATCTATCAAGGAATGTTACTGCATGCTACTAAGATTTTTTTTAAATAAAAAGTTAACCCTTAGACAAGCAACAGAGTAGCACGATATGTCGATTCGTTAGGGTGCTTGGTTTACTATTCACTATGGTTAGACATTACACGTCCGTGTTAGCCGATCGCCATGGGCTAGCATTGCGCATTTGCAAAGGGGTGGATCTATCAAGGAATGTTACTGCATGCCACTACGATTTTTTTAATTAAAAAGTTAACCCTTAGACTAGCTACAGGGTAGCACGATATGTCGATTTGTTAGGGTGATCTTGGTTTACTATTCACTATGCTTAGACATTACACGTCCATGTTAGCCGATCTTCATGGGCTAGCATTGCGCATTTGCAAAGGGGTGGATCTATCAAGGAATGTTACTGCATGCTACTAAGATTTTTTTAATTAAAAAGTTAACCCTTAGACAAGCTACAGAGTAGCACAATATGTCGATTCGTTAGGGTGATCTTGGTTTACTATTCACTATGGTTAGACATTACACGTCCATGTTAGCCGATCTTCATGGGCTAGCATTGCGCATTTGCAAAGGGGTGGATCTATCGAGGAAGATTACTGCATGCTACTAAGATTTTTTTAATTAAAAAGTTATCCCTTAGCCAAGCTACAGAGTAGCAGAATATGTCGATTCGTTAGGGTGATCTTGGTTTACTATTCACTATGGTTAGACATTACACGTCCATGTTAGCCGATCGCCATGGGCTAGCATTGCGCATTTCCAAAGGGGTGGATCTATCAAGGAATGTTACTGCATGCTACTAAGATTTTTTTAATTAAAAAGTTAACCATTAGGCAAGCTACAGAGTAGCAGAATATGTCGATTTGTTACGCTGATCACGGTTTACTATTCACTATGGTTAGACATTACACATACATGTTAGCCTCTCTTCATGGGCTAGCATTGCGCATTTGCAAAGGGGTGGTCTATCAAGGAATGTTACTGCATGCTACTACGATTTTTTTAATTAAAAAGTTAACCCTTAGACAAGCTACAGAGTAGCACGATATGTCGATTTGTTAGGGTGATCTTGGTTTACTATTCACTATGCTGAGACATTACACGTCCATGTTAGCCGATCTTCATGGGCTAGCATTGCGCATTTGCAAAAGTGTAGATCTATTAACGAATGTTACTGCATGCTACTAAGACTTTTTTAATTAAAAAGTTAACCCTTAGACAAGCTACAGAGTAGCAGAATATGTCGATTTGTTACGCTGATCACGGTTTACTATTCACTATGGTTAGACATTACACGTCCGTGTTAGCCGATCGCCATGGGCTAGCATTGCGCATTTGCAAAGGGGTGGATCTATCAAGGAATGTTACTGCATGCTACTAAGATTTTTTTAATTAAAAAGTTAACCCTTAGACAAGCTACAGAGTAGCACAATATGTCGATTCGTTAGGGTGATCTTGGTTTACTATTCACTATGCTTAGACATTACACGTCCATGTTAGCCGATCTTCATGGGCTAGCATTGCGCATTTGCAAAGGGGTGGATCTATCAAGGAATGTTACTGCATGCTACTAAGATTTTTTTAATTAAAAAGTTAACCCTTAGACAAGCTACAGAGTAGCACAATATGTCGATTCGTTAGGGTGATCTTGGTTTACTATTCACTATGGTTAGACATTACACGTCCATGTTAGCCGATCTTCATGGGCTAGCATTGCGCATTTGCAAAGGGGTGGATCTATCGAGGAAGATTACTGCATGCTACTAAGATTTTTTTAATTAAAAAGTTATCCCTTAGCCAAGCTACAGAGTAGCAGAATATGTCGATTCGTTAGGGTGATCTTGGTTTACTATTCACTATGGTTAGACATTACACGTCCATGTTAGCCGATCGCCATGGGCTAGCATTGCGCATTTCCAAAGGGGTGGATCTATCAAGGAATGTTACTGCATGCTACTAAGATTTTTTTAATTAAAAAGTTAACCATTAGACAAGCTACAGAGTAGCACAATATGTCGATTCGTTAGGGTGATCTTGGTTTACTATTCACTATGCTGAGACATTACACGTCCATGTTAGCCGATCTTCATGGGCTAGCATTGCGCATTTGCAAAAGTGTAGATCTATTAACGAATGTTACTGCATGCTACTAAGACTTTTTTAATTAAAAAGTTAACCCTTAGACAAGCTACAGAGTAGCAGAATATGTCGATTTGTTACGCTGATCACGGTTTACTATTCACTATGGTTAGACATTACACATACATGTTAGCCTCTCTTCATGGGCTAGCATTGCGCATTTGCAAAGGGGTGGATCTATCGAGGAATGTTACTGCATGCTACTAAGATTTTTTTAATTAAAAAGTTATCCCTTAGCCAAGCTACAGAGTAGCAGAATATGTCGATTCGTTAGGGTGATCTTGGTTTACTATTCACTATGGTTAGACATTACACGTCCATGTTAGCCGATCGCCATGGGCTAGCATTGCGCATTTCCAAAGGGGTGGATCTATCAAGGAATGTTACTGCATGCTACTAAGATTTTTTTAATTAAAAAGTTAACCATTAGACAAGCTACAGAGTAGCACAATATGTCGATTCGTTAGGGTGATCTTGGTTTACTATTCACTATGCTGAGACATTACACGTCCATGTTAGCCGATCTTCATGGGCTAGCATTGCGCATTTGCAAAAGTGTAGATCTATTAACGAATGTTACTGCATGCTACTAAGACTTTTTTAATTAAAAAGTTAACCCTTAGACAAGCTACAGAGTAGCAGAATATGTCGATTTGTTACGCTGATCACGGTTTACTATTCACTATGGTTAGACATTACACATACATGTTAGCCTCTCTTCATGGGCTAGCATTGCGCATTTGCAAAGGGGTGGTCTATCAAGGAATGTTACTGCATGCTACTACGATTTTTTTAATTAAAAAGTTAACCCTAAGACAAGCTACAGAGTAGCACGATATGTCGATTTGTTAGGGTGATCTTGGTTTACTATTCACTATGCTTAGACATTACACGTCCATGTTAGCCGATCTTCATGGGCTAGCATTGCGCATTTGCAAAGGGGTGGATCTATCAAGGAATGTTACTGCATGCTACTAAGACTTTTTTAATTAAAAAGTTAACCCTTAGACAAGCTACAGAGTAGCACAATATGTCGATTCGTTAGGGTGATCTTGGTTTACTATTCACTATGGTTAGACATTACACGTCCATGTTAGCCGATCTTCATGGGCTAGCATTGCGCATTTGCAAAGGGGTGGATCTATCAAGGAATGTTACTGCATGCTACTAAGATTTTTTTAATTAAAAAGTTAACCCTTAGACAAGCTACAGAGTAGCACAATATGTCGATTCGTTAGGGTGATCTTGGTTTACTATTCACTATGGTTAGACATTACACGTCCATGTTAGCCGATCTTCATGGGCTAGCATTGCGCATTTGCAAAGGGGTGGATCTATCGAGGAAGATTACTGCATGCTACTAAGATTTTTTTAATTAAAAAGTTATTCCTTAGCCAAGCTACAGAGTAGCAGAATATGTCGATTCGTTAGGGTGATCTTGGTTTACTATTCACTATGGTTAGACATTACACGTCCATGTTAGCCGATCGCCATGGGCTAGCATTGCGCATTTCCAAAGGGGTGGATCTATCAAGGAATGTTACTGCATGCTACTAAGATTTTTTTAATTAAAAAGTTAACCATTAGACAAGCTACAGAGTAGCACAATATGTCGATTCGTTAGGGTGATCTTGGTTTACTATTCACTATGCTGAGACATTACACGTCCATGTTAGCCGATCTTCATGGGCTAGCATTGCGCATTTGCAAAAGTGTAGATCTATTAACGAATGTTACTGCATGCTACTAAGACTTTTTTAATTAAAAAGTTAACCCTTAGACAAGCTACAGAGTAGCAGAATATGTCGATTTGTTACGCTGATCACGGTTTACTATTCACTATGGTTAGACATTACACGTCCGTGTTAGCCGATCGCCATGGGCTAGCATTGCGCATTTGCAAAGGGGTGGATCTATCAAGGAATGTTACTGCATGCTACTAAGATTTTTTTAATTAAAAAGTTAACCCTTAGACAAGCTACAGAGTAGCACAATATGTCGATTCGTTAGGGTGATCTTGGTTTACTATTCACTATGCTTAGACATTACACGTCCATGTTAGCCGATCTTCATGGGCTAGCATTGCGCATTTGCAAAGGGGTGGATCTATCAAGGAATGTTACTGCATGCTACTAAGATTTTTTTAAATAAAAAGTTAACCCTTAGACAAGCAACAGAGTAGCACGATATGTCGATTCGTTAGGGTGCTTGGTTTACTATTCACTATGGTTAGACATTACACGTCCGTGTTAGCCGATCGCCATGGGCTAGCATTGCGCATTTGCAAAGGGGTGGATCTATCAAGGAATGTTACTGCATGCTACTACGATTTTTTTAATTAAAAAGTTAACCCTTAGACTAGCTACAGGGTAGCACGATATGTCGATTTGTTAGGGTGATCTTGGTTTACTATTCACTATGCTTAGACATTACACGTCCATGTTAGCCGATCTTCATGGGCTAGCATTGCGCATTTGCAAAGGGGTGGATCTATCAAGGAATGTTACTGCATGCTACTAAGACATTTTTAATTAAAAAGTTAACCCTTAGACAAGCTACAGAGTAGCACAATATGTCGATTCGTTAGGGTGATCTTGGTTTACTATTCACTATGGTTAGACATTACACGTCCATGTTAGCCGATCTTCATGGGCTAGCATTGCGCATTTGCAAAGGGGTGGATCTATCGAGGAAGATTACTGCATGCTACTAAGATTTTTTTAATTAAAAAGTTATCCCTTAGCCAAGCTACAGAGTAGCAGAATATGTCGATTCGTTAGGGTGATCTTGGTTTACTATTCACTATGGTTAGACATTACACGTCCATGTTAGCCGATCGCCATGGGCTAGCATTGCGCATTTCCAAAGGGGTGGATCTATCAAGGAATGTTACTGCATGCTACTAAGATTTTTTTAATTAAAAAGTTAACCCTTAGACAAGCTACAGAGTAGCACGATATGTCGATTCGTTAGGGTGCTTGGTTTACTGTTCACTATGCTTAGACATTACACGTCCGTGTTAGCCGATCGCCATGGGCTAGCATTGCGCATTTGCAAAGGGGTGGATCTATCAAGGAATGTTACTGCATGCTACTAAGATTTTTTTAATTAAAAAGCTAACCCTTAGACAAGCTACAGAGTAGCACAATATGTCGATTCGTTAGGGTGATCTTGGTTTACTATTCACTATGGTTAGACATTACACGTCCATGTTAGCCGATCTTCATGGGCTAGCATTGCGCATTTGCAAAGGGGTGGATCTATCGAGGAAGATTACTGCATGCTACTAAGATTTTTTTAATTAAAAAGTTATCCCTTAGCCAAGCTACAGAGTAGCAGAATATGTCGATTCGTTAGGGTGATCTTGGTTTACTATTCACTATGGTTAGACATTACACGTCCATGTTAGCCGATCGCCATGGGCTAGCATTGCGCATTTCCAAAGGGGTGGATCTACCAAGGAATGTTACTGCATGCTACTAAGATTTTTTTAATTAAAAAGTTAACCCTTAGACAAGCTACAGAGTAGCACGATATGTCGATTCGTTAGGGTGCTTGGTTTACTGTTCACTATGCTTAGACATTACACGTCCGTGTTAGCCGATCGCCATGGGCTAGCATTGCGCATTTGCAAAGGGGTGGATCTATCAAGGAATGTTACTGCATGCTACTAAGATTTTTTTAATTAAAAAGCTAACCCTTAAACAAGCTACAGAGTAGCACGATATGTCGATTCGTTAGGGTGCTTGGTTTACTATTCACTATGCTTAGACATTACACGTCCATGTTAGCCGATCTTCATGGGCTAGCATTGCGCATTTCCAAAGGGGTGGATCTATCAAGGAATGTTACTGCATGCTACTAAGATTTTTTTAATTAAAAAGTTAACCCTTAGACAAGCTACAGAGTAGCACGATAGGTCGATTCGTTAGGGTGCTTGGTTTACTATTCACTATGCTTAGACATTACACGTCCATGTTAGCCGATCTTCATGGGCTAGCATTGCGCATTTGCAAAAGTGTAGATCTATCAAGGAATGTTACTGCATGCTACTAAGATTTTTTTAATTAAAAAGTTAACCCTTAGACAAGCTACAGAGTAGCAGAATATGTCGATTTGTTACGCTGATCACGGTTTACTATTCACTATGGTTAGACATTACACGTCCGTGTTAGCCGATCGCCATGGGCTAGCATTGCGCATTTGCAAAGGGGTGGATCTATCAAGGAATGTTACTGCATGCTACTAAGATTTTTTTAAATAAAAAGTTAACCCTTAGACAAGCAACAGAGTAGCACGATATGTCGATTCGTTAGGGTGCTTCGTTTACTATTCACTATGGTTAGACATTACACGTCCGTGTTAGCCGATCGCCATGGGCTAGCATTGCGCATTTTGCAAAGGGGTGGATCTATCAAGGAATGTTACTGCATGCTACTACGATTTTTTTAATTAAAAAGTTAACCCTTAGACTAGCTACAGAGTAGCACGATATGTCGATTTGTTAGGGTGATCTTGGTTTACTATTCACTATGCTTAGACATTACACGTCCATGTTAGCCGATCTTCATGGGCTAGCATTGCGCATTTGCAAAGGGGTGGATCTATCAAGGAATGTTACTGCATGCTACTAAGACATTTTTAATTAAAAAGTTAACCCTTAGACAAGCTACAGAGTAGCACAATATGTCGATTCGTTAGGGTGATCTTGGTTTACTATTCACTATGGTTAGACATTACACGTCCATGTTAGCCGATCTTCATGGGCTAGCATTGCGCATTTGCAAAGGGGTGGATCTATCGAGGAAGATTACTGCATGCTACTAAGATTTTTTTAATTAAAAAGTTATCCCTTAGCCAAGCTACAGAGTAGCAGAATATGTCGATTCGTTAGGGTGATCTTGGTTTACTATTCACTATGGTTAGACATTACACGTCCATGTTAGCCGATCTTCATGGGCTAGCATTGCGCATTTGCAAAGGGGTGGATCTATCGAGGAAGATTACTGCATGCTACTAAGATTTTTTTAATTAAAAAGTTATCCCTTAGCCAAGCTACAGAGTAGCAGAATATGTCGATTCGTTAGGGTGATCTTGGTTTACTATTCACTATGGTTAGACATTACACGTCCATGTTAGCCGATCGCCATGGGCTAGCATTGCGCATTTCCAAAGGGGTGGATCTATCAAGGAATGTTACTGCATGCTACTAAGATTTTTTTAATTAAAAAGTTAACCCTTAGACAAGCTACAGAGTAGCACGATATGTCGATTCGTTAGGGTGCTTGGTTTACTGTTCACTATGCTTAGACATTACACGTCCGTGTTAGCCGATCGCCATGGGCTAGCATTGCGCATTTGCAAAGGGGTGGATCTATCAAGGGATGTTACTGCATGCTACTAAGATTTTTTTAATTAAAAAGCTAACCCTTAAACAAGCTACAGAGTAGCACGATATGTCGATTCGTTAGGGTGCTTGGTTTACTATTCACTATGCTTAGACATTACACGTCCATGTTAGCCGATCTTCATGGGCTAACATTGCGCATTTGCAAAAGTGTAGATCTATCAAGGAATGTTACTGCATGCTACTAAGATTTTTTTAATTAAAAAGTTAACCCTTAAACAAGCTACAGAGTAGCACAATATGTCGATTCGTTAGGGTGATCTTGGTTTACTATTCACTATGCTTAGACATTACACGTCCATGTTAGCCGATCTTCATGGGCTAGCATTGCGCATTTGCAAAGGGGTGGATCTATCGAGGAAGATTACTGCATGCTACTAAGATTTTTTTAATTAAAAAGTTATCCCTTAGCCAAGCTACAGAGTAGCAGAATATGTCGATTCGTTAGGGTGATCTTGGTTTACTATTCACTATGGTTAGACATTACACGTCCATGTTAGCCGATCGCCATGGGCTAGCATTGCGCATTTCCAAAGGGGTGGATCTATCAAGGAATGTTACTGCATGCTACTAAGATTTTTTTAATTAAAAAGTTAACCCTTAGACAAGCTACAGAGTAGCACGATAGGTCGATTCGTTAGGGTGCTTGGTTTACTATTCACTATGCTTAGACATTACACGTCCATGTTAGCCGATCTTCATGGGCTAGCATTGCGCATTTGCAAAAGTGTAGATCTATCAAGGAATGTTACTGCATGCTACTAAGATTTTTTTAATTAAAAAGTTAACCCTTAGACAAGCTACAGAGTAGCAGAATATGTCGATTTGTTACGCTGATCACGGTTTACTATTCACTATGGTTAGACATTACACGTCCGTGTTAGCCGATCGCCATGGGCTAGCATTGCGCATTTGCAAAGGGGTGGATCTATCAAGGAATGTTACTGCATGCTACTAAGATTTTTTTAAATAAAAAGTTAACCCTTAGACAAGCAACAGAGTAGCACGATATGTCGATTCGTTAGGGTGCTTCGTTTACTATTCACTATGGTTAGACATTACACGTCCGTGTTAGCCGATCGCCATGGGCTAGCATTGCGCATTTGCAAAGGGGTGGATCTATCAAGGAATGTTACTGCATGCTACTAAGACATTTTTAATTAAAAGTTAACCCTTAGACAAGCTACAGAGTAGCAAAATATGTCGATTCGTTAGGGTGATCTTGGTTTACTATTCACTATGGTTAGACATTACACGTCCATGTTAGCCGATCTTCATGGGCTAGCATTGCGCATTTGCAAAGGGGTGGATCTATCGAGGAAGATTACTGCATGCTACTAAGATTTTTTTAATTAAAAAGTTATCCCTTAGCCAAGCTACAGAGTAGCAGAATATGTCGATTCGTTAGGGTGATCTTGGTTTACTATTCACTATGGTTAGACATTACACGTCCATGTTAGCCGATCGCCATGGGCTAGCATTGCGCATTTCCAAAGGGGTGGATCTATCAAGGAATGTTACTGCATGCTACTAAGATTTTTTTAATTAAAAAGTTAACCCTTAGACAAGCTACAGAGTAGCACGATATGTCGATTCGTTAGGGTGCTTGGTTTACTATTCACTATGCTTAGACATTACACGTCCATGTTAGCCGATCTTCATGGGCTAGCATTGCGCATTTGCAAAAGTGTAGATCTATCAAGGAATGTTACTGCATGCTACTAAGATTTTTTTAATTAAAAAGTTAACCCTTAGACAAGCTACAGAGTAGCAGAATATGTCGATTTGTTACGCTGATCACGGTTTACTATTCACTATGGTTAGACATTACACGTCCGTGTTAGCCGATCGCCATGGGCTAGCATTGCGCATTTGCAAAGGGGTGGATCTATCAAGGAATGTTACTGCATGCTACTAAGATTTTTTTAAATAAAAAGTTAACCCTTAGACAAGCAACAGAGTAGCACGATATGTCGATTCGTTAGGGTGCTTCGTTTACTATTCACTATGGTTAGACATTACACGTCCGTGTTAGCCGATCGCCATGGGCTAGCATTGCGCATTTGCAAAGGGGTGGATCTATCAAGGAATGTTACTGCATGCTACTAAGACATTTTTAATTAAAAAGTTAACCCTTAGACAAGCTACAGAGTAGCACAATATGTCGATTCGTTAGGGTGATCTTGGTTTACTATTCACTATGGTTAGACATTACACGTCCATGTTAGCCGATCTTCATGGGCTAGCATTGCGCATTTGCAAAGGGGTGGATCTATCGAGGAAGATTACTGCATGCTACTAAGATTTTTTTAATTAAAAAGTTATCCCTTAGCCAAGCTACAGAGTAGCAGAATATGTCGATTCGTTAGGGTGATCTTGGTTTACTATTCACTATGGTTAGACATTACACGTCCATGTTAGCCGATCGCCATGGGCTAGCATTGCGCATTTCCAAAGGGGTGGATCTATCAAGGAATGTTACTGCATGCTACTAAGATTTTTTTAATTAAAAAGTTAACCCTTAGACAAGCTACAGAGTAGCACGATATGTCGATTCGTTAGGGTGCTTGGTTTACTATTCACTATGCTTAGACATTACACGTCCATGTTAGCCGATCTTCATGGGCTAGCATTGCGCATTTGCAAAAGTGTAGATCTATCAAGGAATGTTACTGCATGCTACTAAGATTTTTTTAATTAAAAAGTTAACCCTTAGACAAGCTACAGAGTAGCAGAATATGTCGATTTGTTACGCTGATCACGGTTTACTATTCACTATGGTTAGACATTACACGTCCGTGTTAGCCGATCGCCATGGGCTAGCATTGCGCATTTGCAAAGGGGTGGATCTATCAAGGAATGTTACTGCATGCTACTAAGATTTTTTTAAATAAAAAGTTAACCCTTAGACAAGCAACAGAGTAGCACGATATGTCGATTCGTTAGGGTGCTTCGTTTACTATTCACTATGGTTAGACATTACACGTCCGTGTTAGCCGATCGCCATGGGCTAGCATTGCGCATTTGCAAAGGGGTGGATCTATCAAGGAATGTTACTGCATGCTACTAAGACATTTTTAATTAAAAAGTTAACCCTTAGACAAGCTACAGAGTAGCACAATATGTCGATTCGTTAGGGTGATCTTGGTTTACTATTCACTATGGTTAGACATTACACGTCCATGTTAGCCGATCTTCATGGGCTAGCATTGCGCATTTGCAAAGGGGTGGATCTATCGAGGAAGATTACTGCATGCTACTAAGATTTTTTTAATTAAAAAGTTATCCCTTAGCCAAGCTACAGAGTAGCAGAATATGTCGATTCGTTAGGGTGATCTTGGTTTACTATTCACTATGGTTAGACATTACACGTCCATGTTAGCCGATCGCCATGGGCTAGCATTGCGCATTTCCAAAGGGGTGGATCTATCAAGGAATGTTACTGCATGCTACTAAGATTTTTTTAATTAAAAAGTTAACCCTTAGACAAGCTACAGAGTAGCACGATATGTCGATTCGTTAGGGTGCTTGGTTTACTATTCACTATGCTTAGACATTACACGTCCATGTTAGCCGATCTTCATGGGCTAACATTGCGCATTTGCAAAAGTGTAGATCTATCAAGGAATGTTACTGCATGCTACTAAGATTTTTTTAATTAAAAAGTTAACCCTTAAACAAGCTACAGAGTAGCACAATATGTCGATTCGTTAGGGTGATCTTGGTTTACTATTCACTATGCTTAGACATTACACGTCCATGTTAGCCGATCTTCATGGGCTAGCATTGCGCATTTGCAAAGGGGTAGATCTATCAAGGAATGTTACTGCATGCTACTAAGATTTTTTAATTAAAAAGTTAACCCTTAGACAGCTACAGAGTAGCACAATATGTCGATTCGTTAGGGTGATCTTGGTTTACTATTCACTATGCTTAGACATTACACGTCCATGTTGGCCGATCTTCATGGGCTAGCATTGCGCATTTGCAAAGGGGTGGATCTATCAAGGAATGTTACTGCATGCTACTAAGACTTTTTTAATTAAAAAGTTAACCCTTAGACAAGCTACAGAGTAGCAGAATATGTCGATTTGTTACGCTGATCACGGTTTACTATTCACTATGGTTAGACATTACACATACATGTTAGCCTCTCTTCATGGGCTAGCATTGCGCATTTGCAAAGGGGTGGTCTATCAAGGAATGTTACTGCATGCTACTACGATTTTTTTAATTAAAAAGTTAACCCTTAGACAAGCTACAGAGTAGCACGATATGTCGATTTGTTAGGGTGATCTTGGTTTACTATTCACTATGCTTAGACATTACACGTCCATGTTAGCCGATCTTCATGGGCTAGCATTGCGCATTTGCAAAGGGGTGGATCTATAAAGG
>NW_028294084.1:0-33366 GCF_964341445.2 Mesoplodon mirus | reverse complement strand
TATTGTGCTACTCTGTAGCTTGTCTAAGGGTTAACTTTTTAATTAAAAAAATCTTAGTAGCATGCAGTAACATTCCTTGATAGATCTACCCCTTTGCAAATGCTCAATGCTAGCCCATGACGATCGGCTAACATGGACGTGTAATGTCTAAGCATAGTGAATAGTAAACCAAGATCACCCTAACTAATCGACATATTGTGCTACTCTGTAGCTTGTCTAAGGGTTATCTTTTTAATTAAAAAAATCTTGGTAGCATGCAGTAACATTCCTTGATAGATCTATCCTTTGCAAATGCTCAATGCTAGCCCATGACGATCGGCTAACACGGACGTGTAATGTCTAAGCATAGTGAATAGTAAACCAAGATCACCCTAACGAATCGACATATTGTGCTACTCTGTAGCTTGTCTAAGGGTTAATTTTTTAATTAAAAAAATCTTAGTAGCATGCAGTAATCTTCCTCGATAGATCCACCCCTTTGCAAATGCGCAATGCTAGCCCATGAAGATCGGCTAACATGGAAGTGTAATGTCTAACCATAGTGAATAGTAAACCAAGATCACCCTAACGAATCGACATATTGTGCTACTCTGTAGCTTGTCTAAGGGTTAACTTTTTAATTAAAAAAATCTTAGTAGCATGCAGTAACATTCCTTGATAGATCTACCCCTTTGCAAATGCTCAATGCTAGCCCATGACGATCGGCTAACACGGACGTGTAATGTCTAACCATAGTGAATAGTAAACCAAGATCACCCTAACGAATCGACATATTGTGCTACTCTGTAGCTTGTCTAAGGGTTAACTTTTTAATTAAAAAAATCTTAGTAGCATGCAGTAGCATTCCTTGATAGATGCACCCCTTTGCAAATGCGCAATGCTAGCCCATGAAGATCGGCTAACATGGACGTGTAATGTCTAAGCATAGTGAATAGTAAACCAAGATCACCCTAACGAATCGACATATTGTGCTACTCTGTAGCTTGTCTAAGGGTTAACTTTTTAATTAAAAAAATCTTAGTAGCATGCAGTAATCTTCCTCGATAGATCCACCCCTTTGCAAATGCGCAATGCTAGCCCATGAAGATCGGCTAACATGGACGTGTAATGTCTAAGCATAGTGAATAGTAAACCAAGATCACCCTAACGAATCGACATATTGTGCTACTCTGTAGCTTGGCTAAGGGTTAACTTTTTAATTAAAAAAATCTTAGTAGCATGCAGTAACATTCCTTGATAGATCTACCCCTTTGCAAATGCTCAATGCTAGCCCATGAAGATCGGCTAACATGGACGTGTAATGTCTAACCATAGTGAACAGTAAACCAAGATCACCCTAACGAATCGACATATTGTGCTATTCTGTAGCTTGTCTAAGGGTTAACTTTTTAATTAAAAAAA
Source organism: Mesoplodon mirus (assembly GCF_964341445.2). Classification (NCBI taxonomy): domain Eukaryota; kingdom Metazoa; phylum Chordata; class Mammalia; order Artiodactyla; family Ziphiidae; genus Mesoplodon; species Mesoplodon mirus. The sequence goes on along the minus strand of NW_028294084.1, from coordinate 31,965 downwards.
TCTTAGTAGCATGCAGTAACATTCCTTGATAGATCTACCCCTTTGCAAATGCTCAATGCTAGCCCATGACGATCGGCTAACACGGACGTGTAATGTCTAACCATAGTGAATAGTAAACCAAGATCACCCTAACGAATCGACATATTGTGCTACTCTGTAGCTTGTCTAAGGGTTAACTTTTTAATTAAAAAAATCTTAGTAGCTTGCAGTAGCATTCCTTGATAGATGCACCCCTTTGCAAATGCGCAATGCTAGCCCATGAAGATCGGCTAACATGGACGTGTAATGTCTAAGCATAGTGAATAGTAAACCAAGATCACCCTAACGAATCGACATATTGTGCTACTCTGTAGCTTGTCTAAGGGTTAACTTTTTAACTAAAAAAATCTTAGTAGCATGCAGTAATATTCCTTGATATATCTACCCCTTTGCAAATGCTCAATGCTAGCCCATGGCGATCGGCTAACACGGACGTGTAATGTCTAAGCATAGTGAATAATAAACCAAGATAACCCTAACGAATCGACATATTCTGCTACTCTGTAGCTTGGCTAAGGGTTAACTTTTTAATTAAAAAAATCTTAGTAGCATGCAGTAACATTCCTTTATAGATCTACCCCTTTGCAAATGCTCAATGCTAGCCCATGGCGATCGGCTAACACGGACGTGTAATGTCTAACCATAGTGAATAGGAAACCAAGATAACCCTAACGAATCGACATATTGTGCTACTCTGTAGCTTGGCTAAGGGATAACTTTTTAATTAAAAAAATCTTAGTAGCATGAAGTAATCTTCCTCGATAGATCCACCCCTTTGCAAATGCTCAATGCTAGCCCATGACGATCGGCTAACATGGACGTGTAGTGTCTAAGCATAGTGAATAGTAAACCAAGATCACCCTAACGAATCGACATATTGTGCTACTCTGTAGCTTGTCTAAGGGTTAACTTTTTAATTAAAAAAATCTTAGTAGCATGCAGTAACATTCCTTGATAGATCTACCCCTTTGCAAATGCTCAATGCTAGCCCATGACGATCGGCTAACATGGACGTGTAATGTCTAAGCATAGTGAATAGTAAACCAAGATCACCCTAACTAATCGACATATTGTGCTACTCTGTAGCTTGTCTAAGGGTTATCTTTTTAATTAAAAAATCTTGGTAGCATGCAGTAACATTCCTTGATAGATCTATCCTTTGCAAATGCTCAATGCTAGCCCATGACGATCGGCTAACACGGACGTGTAATGTGTAAGCATAGTGAATAGTAAACGATGATCAGCGTAACGAATCGACATATTCTGCTACTCTGTAGCTTGGCTAAGGGATAACTTTTTGATTAAAAAAATCTTAGTAGCATGCAGTAATCTTCCTCGATAGATCCACCCCTTTGCAAATGCGCAATGCTAGCCCATGAAGATCGGCTAACATAGACGTGTAATGTCTAACCATAGTGAATAGTAAACCAAGGTCACCCTAACGAATCGACATATTGTGCTACTCTGCAGCTTGTCTAAGGGTTAAATTTTTAATTAAAAAAATCTTAGTAGCATGCAGTAACATTCCTTGATAGATCCACCCCTTTGCAAATGCGCAATGCTAGCCCATGAAGATCGGCTAACATGGACGTGTAATGTCTAACCATAGTGAATAGTAAACCAAGATCACCCTAACGAATCGACATATTGTGCTACTGTGTAGCTTGTCTAACGGTTAACTTTTTAATTAAAAAAGCTTAGTAGCATGCAGTAACATTCCATGATAGATCTACCCCTTTGCAAATGCTTAATGCTAGCCCATGACGATCGGCTAACACGGACGTGTAATGTGTAAGCATAGTGAATAGTAAACCATGATCAGCGTAACAAATCGACATATGCTGCTACTCTGTAGCTTGGCTAAGCGTAAACTTTTTAATTAATAATGTCTAACCATAGTGAATAGTAAACCAAGATCACCCTAACGAATCGACATATTGTGCTACTCTGTAGCTTGTCTAAGGGTTAACTTTATAATTAAAAAAATCTTAGTAGCATGCAGTAACATTCCTTGATAGATCTACCCCTTTGCAAATGCTCAATTCTAGCCCATGGCGATCGGCTAACACGGACGTGTAATGTCTAACCATAGTGAATAGTAAACCAAGATCACCCTAACGAATCGACATATTGTGCTACTCTGTAGCTTGGCTAAGGGATAACTTTTTAATTAAAAAAGTCTTAGTAGCATGCAGTAATCTTCCTCGATAGATCCACCCCTTTGCAAATGCGCAATGCTAGCCCAAGAAGATCGGCTAACATGGACGTGTAATGTCTAACCATAGTGAATAGTAAACCAAGATCACCCTAACGAATCGACATATTGTGCTACTCTGTAGCTTGTCTAAGGGTTAACTTTTTAATTAAAAAAATCTTAGTAGCATGCAGTAATCTTCCTCGATAGATCCACCCCTTTGCAAATGCGCAATGCTAGCCCATGAAGATCGGCTAACATGGACGTGTAATGTCTAACCATAGTGAATAGTAAACCAAGATCACCCTAACGAATCGACATATTGTGCTACTCTGTAGCTTGTCTAAGGGTTAACTTTTAATTAAAAAAATCTTAGTAGCATGCAGTAATCTTCCTCGATAGATCCACCCCTTTGCAAATGCGCAATGCTAGCCCATGAAGATCGGCTAACATGGACGTGTAATGTCTAACCATAGTGAATAGTAAACCAAGATCACCCTAACGAATCGACATATTGTGCTACTCTGTAGCTTGGCTAAGCGTAAACTTTTTAATTAAAAAAATCTTAGTAGCATGCAGTAACATTCCTTGATAGATCTACCCCTTTGCAAATGCTCAATTCTAGCCCATGGCGATCGGCTAACATGGACGTGTAATGTCTAACCATAGTGAATAGTAAACCAAGATCACCCTAACGAATCGACATATTGTGCTACTCTGTAGCTTGGCTAAGGGATAACTTTTTAATTAAAAAATTCTTAGTAGCATGCAGTAATCTTCCTCGATAGATCCACCCCTTTGCAAATGCGCAATGCCAGCCCAAGAAGATCGGCTAACATGGACGTGTAATGTCTAACCATAGTGAATAGTAAACCAAGATCACCCTAACGAATCGACATATTGTGCTACTCTGTAGCTTGTCTAAGGGTTAACTTTTTAATTAAAAAAATCTTAGTAGCATGCAGTAATCTTCCTCGATAGATTCACCCCTTTGCAAATGCGCAATGCTAGCCCATGAAGATCGGCTAACATGGACGTGTAATGTCTAACCATAGTGAATAGTAAACCAAGGTCACCCTAACGAATCGACATATTGTGCTACTCTGCAGCTTGTCTAAGGGTTAAATTTTTAATTAAAAAAATCTTATTAGCATGCAGTAACATTCCTTGATAGATCCACCCCTTTGCAAATGCGCAATGCTAGCCTATTAAGATCGGCTAACATGGACGTGTAATGTCTAACCATAGTGAATAGTAAACCAAGATCACCCTAACGAATCGACATATTGTGCTACTGTGTAGCTTGTCTAACGGTTAACTTTTTAATTAAAAAAGCTTAGTAGCATGCAGTAACATTCCTTGATAGATCTAACCCTTTGCAAATGCTTAATGCTAGCCCATGACGATCGGCTAACACGGAAGTGTAATGTCTAACCATAGTGAATAGTAAACCAAGATCACCCTAACGAATCGACATATTGTGCTACTCTGTAGCTTGTCTAAGGGTTAACTTTATAATTAAAAAAATCTTAGTAGCATGCAGTAACATTCCTTGATAGATCTACCCCTTTGCAAATGCTCAATTCTAGCCCATGGCGATCGGCTAACACGGACGTGTAATGTCTAACCATAGTGAATAGTAAACCAAGATCACCCTAACGAATCGACATATTGTGCTACTCTGTAGCTTGGCTAAGGGATAACTTTTTAATTAAAAAAATCTTAGTAGCATGCAGTAATCTTCCTCGATAGATCCACCCCTTTGCAAATGCGCAATGCTAGCCCAAGAAGATCGGCTAACATGGACGTGTAATGTCTAACCATAGTGAATAGTAAACCAAGATCACCCTAACGAATCGACATATTGTGCTACTCTGTAGCTTGTCTAAGGGTTAACTTTTTAATTAAAAAAAATCTTAGTAGCATGCAGTAATCTTCCTCGATAGATCCACCCCTTTGCAAATGCGCAATGCTAGCCCATGAAGATCGGCTAACATGGACGTGTAATGTCTAACCATAGTGAATAGTAAACCAAGATCACCCTAACGAATCGACATATTGTGCTACTCTGTAGCTTGTCTAAGGGTTAACTTTTTAATTAAAAAAATCTTAGTAGCATGCAGTAACATTCCTTGATAGATCCACCCCTTTGCAAATGCGCAATGCTAGCCCATGAAGATCGGCTAACATGGACGTGTAATGTCTAACCATACTGAATACTAAACCAAGATCACCCTAACGAATCGACATATTGTGCTACTCTGTAGCTTGTCTAAGGGTTAACTTTTTAATTAAAAAAAGCTTAGTAGCATGCAGTAACATTCCTTGATAGATCTATCCCTTTGCAAATGCTCAATGCTAGCCCATGGCGATCGGCTAACACGGACGTGTAATGTCTAAGCATAGTGAATAGTAAACCAAGATCACCCTAACAAATCGACATATTCTGCTACTCTGTAGCTTGGCTAAGGGATAACTTTTTAATTAAAAAAATCTTAGTAGCATGCAGTAATCTTCCTCGATAGATCCACCCCTTTGCAAATGCGCAATGCTAGCCCATGAAGATCGGCTAACATGGACGTGTAATGTCTAACCATAGTGAATAGTAAACCAAGATCACCCTAACGAATCGACATATTGTGCTACTCTGTAGCTTGTCTAAGGGTTAACTTTATAATTAAAAAAATCTTAGTAGCATGCAGTAACATTCCTTGATAGATCTACCCCTTTGCAAATGCTCAATGCTAGCCCATGACGATCGGCTAACACGGACGTGTAAGTCTAAGCATAGTGAATAGTAAACCAAGATCACCCTAACGAATCGACATATTGTGTTACTTTGTAGCTTGTCTAAGGGTTAACTTTTTAATTAAAAAAATCTTAGTAGCATGCAGTAACATTCCTTGATAGATCCACCCCTTTGCAAATGCGCAATGCTAGCCCATGAAGATCGGCTAACATGGACGTGTATTGTCTAACCATAGTGAATAGTAAACCAAGATCACCCTAACGAATCGACATATTGTGCTACTCTGTAGCTTGTCTAAGGGTTAACTTTTTAATTAAAAAAAGCTTAGTAGCATGCAGTAACATTCCTTGATAGATCTACCCCTTTGCAAATGCTCAATGCTAGCCCATGGCGATCGGCTAACACGGACGTGTAATGTCTAACCATAGTGAATAGTAAACCAAGATCACCCTAACGAATCGACATATTGTGCTACTCTGTAGCTTGTCTAAGGGTTAACTTTTTAATTAAAAAAATCTTAGTAGCATGCAGTAATCTTCCTCGATAGATCCACCCCTTTGCAAATGCGCAATGCTAGCCCATGAAGATCGGCTAACATGGACGTGTAATGTCTAACCATAGTGAATAGTAAACCAAGATCACCCTAACGAATCGACATATTGTGCTACTCTGTAGCTTGTCTAAGGGTTAACTTTTTAATTAAAAAAATCTTAGTAGCATGCAGTAACATTCCTTGATAGATCCACCCCTTTGCAAATGCGCAATGCTAGCCCATGAAGATCGGCTAACATGGACGTGTAATGTCTAACCATAGTGAATACTAAACCAAGATCACCCTAACGAATCGACATATTGTGCTACTCTGTAGCTTGTCTAAGGGTTAACTTTTTAATTAAAAAAAGCTTAGTAGCATGCAGTAACATTCCTTGATAGATCTATCCCTTTGCAAATGCTCAATGCTAGCCCATGGCGATCGGCTAACACGGACGTGTAATATCTAAGCATAGTGAATAGTAAACCAAGATCACCCTAACAAATCGACATATTCTGCTACTCTGTAGCTTGGCTAAGGGATAACTTTTTAATTAAAAAAATCTTAGTAGCATGCAGTAATCTTCCTCGATAGATCCACCCCTTTGCAAATGCGCAATGCTAGCCCATGAAGATCGGCTAACATGGACGTGTAATGTCTAACCATAGTGAATAGTAAACCAAGATCACCCTAACGAATCGACATATTGTGCTACTCTGTAGCTTGTCTAAGGGTTAACTTTATAATTAAAAAAATCTTAGTAGCATGCAGTAACATTCCTTGATAGATCTACCCCTTTGCAAATGCTCAATGCTAGCCCATGACGATCGGCTAACACGGACGTGTAAGTCTAAGCATAGTGAATAGTAAACCAAGATCACCCTAACGAATCGACATATTGTGTTACTTTGTAGCTTTTCTAAGGGTTAACTTTTTAATTAAAAAAGCTTAGTAGCATGCAGTAATATTCCTTGATAGATCTACCCCTTTGCAAATGCTCAATGCTAGCCCATGACGATCGGCTAACACGGACGTGTAATGTGTAAGCATAGTGAATAGTAAACCATGATCAGCGTAACAAATCGACATATGCTGCTACTCTGTAGCTTGGCTAAGGGTAAACTTTTTAATTAAAAAAATCTTAGTAGCATGCAGTAACATTCCTTGATAGATCTGCCCCTTTGCAAATGCGCAATGCTAGCCCATGAAGATCGGCTAACATGGACGTGTAATGTCTAACCATAGTGAATAGTAAACCAAGATCACCCTAACGAATCGACATATTGTGCTACTCTGTAGCTTGTCTAAGGGTTAACTTTTTAATTAAAAAAATCTTAGTAGCATGCAGTAATCTTCCTCGATAGATCCACCCCTTTGCAAATGCGCAATGCTAGCCCATGAAGATCGGCTAACATGGACGTGTATTGTCTAACCATAGTGAATAGTAAACCAAGATCACCCTAACGAATCGACATATTGTGCTACTCTGTAGCTTGGCTAAGGGATAACTTTTTAATTAAAAAAATCTTAGTAGCATGCAGTAATCTTCCTCGATAGATCCACCCCTTTGCAAATGCGCAATGCTAGCCCATGAAGTTCGGCTAACATGGACGTGTAATGTCTAACCATAGTGAATAGTAAACCAAGATCACCCTAACGAATCGGCTCAATTCTAGCCCATGGCGATCGGCTAACACGGACATGTAATGTCTAAGCATAGTGAATAGTAAACCAAGATCACCCTAACGAATCGACATATTGTGCTACTCTGTATCTTGTCTAAGGGTTAACTTTTTAATTAAAAAAATCTTAGTAGCATGCAGTAACATTCCTTGATAGATCTACCCCTTTGCAAATGCTCAATGCTAGCCCATGACGATCGGCTAACACGGACGTGTAATGTCTAACCATAGTGAATAGTAAACCAAGATCACCCTAACGAATCGACATATTGTGCTACTCTGTAGCTTGTCTAAGGGTTAACTTTTTAATTAAAAAAATCTTAGTAGCATGCAGTAGCATTCCTTGATAGATGCACCCCTTTGCAAATGCGCAATGCTAGCCCATGAAGATCGGCTAACATGGAAGTGTAATGTCTAACCATAGTGAATAGTAAACCAAGATCACCCTAACGAATCGACATATTGTGCTACTCTGTAGCTTGTCTAAGGGTTAACTTTTTAATTAAAAAAATCTTAGTAGCATGCAGTAACATTCCTTGATAGATCTACCCCTTTGCAAATGCTCAATGCTAGCCCATGACGATCGGCTAACACGGACGTGTAATGTCTAACCATAGTGAATAGTAAACCAAGATCACCCTAACGAATCGACATATTGTGCTACTCTGTAGACAAAGGATCTAAGGGTTACCTTTTTAATTAAAAAAATCTTAGTAGCATGCAGTAGCATTCCTTGATAGATGCACCCCTTTGCAAATGCGCAATGCTAGCCCATGAAGATCGGCTAACATGGACGTGTAATGTCTAAGCATAGTGAATAGTAAACCAAGATCACCCTAACGAATCGACATATTGTGCTACTCTGTAGCTTGTCTAAGGGTTAACTTTTTAACTAAAAAAATCTTAGTAGCATGCAGTAACATTCCTTGATATATCTACCCCTTTGCAAATGCTCAATGCTAGCCCATGGCGATCGGCTAACACGGACGTGTAATGTCTAAGCATAGTGAATAATAAACCAAGATAACCCTAACGAATCGACATATTCTGCTACTCTGTAGCTTGGCTAAGGGTTAACTTTTTAATTAAAAAAATCTTAGTAGCATGCAGTAACATTCCTTTATAGATCTACCCCTTTGCAAATGCTCAATGCTAGCCCATGGCGATCGGCTAACACGGACGTGTAATGTGTAAGCATAGTGAATAGTAAACGATGATCAGCGTAACGAATCGACATATTCTGCTACTCTGTAGCTTGGCTAAGGGATAACTTTTTAATTAAAAAAATCTTAGTAGCATGCAGTAATCTTCCTCGATAGATCCACCCCTTTGCAAATGCGCAATGCTAGCCCATGAAGTTCGGCTAACATGGACGTGTAATGTCTAACCATAGTGAATAGTAAACCAAGATCACCCTAACGAATCGGCTCAATTCTAGCCCATGGCGATCGGCTAACACGGACATGTAATGTCTAAGCATAGTGAATAGTAAACCAAGATCACCCTAACGAATCGACATATTGTGCTACTCTGTATCTTGTCTAAGGGTTAACTTTTTAATTAAAAAAATCTTAGTAGCATGCAGTAACATTCCTTGATAGATCTACCCCTTTGCAAATGCTCAATGCTAGCCCATGACGATCGGCTAACACGGACGTGTAATGTCTAACCATAGTGAATAGTAAACCAAGATCACCCTAACGAATCGACATATTGTGCTACTCTGTAGCTTGTCTAAGGGTTAACTTTTTAATTAAAAAAATCTTAGTAGCATGCAGTAGCATTCCTTGATAGATGCACCCCTTTGCAAATGCGCAATGCTAGCCCATGAAGATCGGCTAACATGGAAGTGTAATGTCTAACCATAGTGAATAGTAAACCAAGATCACCCTAACGAATCGACATATTGTGCTACTCTGTAGCTTGTCTAAGGGTTAACTTTTTAATTAAAAAAATCTTAGTAGCATGCAGTAACATTCCTTGATAGATCTACCCCTTTGCAAATGCTCAATGCTAGCCCATGACGATCGGCTAACACGGACGTGTAATGTCTAACCATAGTGAATAGTAAACCAAGATCACCCTAACGAATCGACATATTGTGCTACTCTGTAGACAAAGGATCTAAGGGTTACCTTTTTAATTAAAAAAATCTTAGTAGCATGCAGTAGCATTCCTTGATAGATGCACCCCTTTGCAAATGCGCAATGCTAGCCCATGAAGATCGGCTAACATGGACGTGTAATGTCTAAGCATAGTGAATAGTAAACCAAGATCACCCTAACGAATCGACATATTGTGCTACTCTGTAGCTTGTCTAAGGGTTAACTTTTTAATTAAAAAAATCTTAGTAGCATGCAGTAATCTTCCTCGATAGATCCACCCCTTTGCAAATGCGCAATGCTAGCCCATGAAGATCGGCTAACATGGACGTGTAATGTCTAAGCATAGTGAATAGTAAACCAAGATCACCCTAACGAATCGACATATTGTGCTACTCTGTAGCTTGTCTAAGGGTTAACTTTTTAACTAAAAAAATCTTAGTAGCATGCAGTAACATTCCTTGATATATCTACCCCTTTGCAAATGCTCAATGCTAGCCCATGGCGATCGGCTAACACGGACGTGTAATGTCTAAGCATAGTGAATAATAAACCAAGATAACCCTAACGAATCGACATATTCTGCTACTCTGTAGCTTGGCTAAGGGTTAACTTTTTAATTAAAAAAATCTTAGTAGCATGCAGTAACATTCCTTTATAGATCTACCCCTTTGCAAATGCTCAATGCTAGCCCATGGCGATCGGCTAACACGGACGTGTAATGTGTAAGCATAGTGAATAGTAAACGATGATCAGCGTAACGAATCGACATATTCTGCTACTCTGTAGCTTGGCTAAGGGATAACTTTTTAATTAAAAAAATCTTAGTAGCATGCAGTAATCTTCCTCGATAGATCCACCCCTTTGCAAATGCGCAATGCTAGCCCATGAAGATCGGCTAACATGGACGTGTAATGTCTAACCATAGTGAATAGGAAACCAAGATAACCCTAACGAATCGACATATTGTGCTACTCTGTAGCTTGTCTAAGGGTTAACTTTTTAATTAAAAAAATCTTAGTAGCATGCAGTAACATTCCTTTATAGATCTACCCCTTTGCAAATGCTCAATGCTAGCCCATGACGATCGGCTAACACGGACGTGTAATGTGTAAGCATAGTGAATAGTAAACCATGATCAGCGTAACGAATCGACATATTCTGCTACTCTGTAGCTTGGCTAAGGGATAACTTTTTAATTAAAAAAATCTTAGTAGCATGCAGTAATCTTCCTCGATAGATCCACCCCTTTGCAAATGCGCAATGCTAGCCCATGACGATCGGCTAACACGGACGTGTAATGTCTAACCATAGTGAATAGTAAACCAAGATCACCCTAACGAATCGACATATTGTGCTGCTCTGTAGCTTGTCTAAGGGTTAACTTTTTAATTAAAAAAATCTTAGTAGCATGCAGTAGCATTCCTTGATAGATGCACCCCTTTGCAAATGCGCAATGCTAGCCCATGAAGATCGGCTAACACGGACGTGTAATGTCTAAGCATAGTGAATAATAAACCAAGATAACCCTAACGAATCGACATATTCTGCTACTCTGTAGCTTGGCTAAGGGTTAACTTTTTAATTAAAAAAATCTTAGTAGCATGCAGTAACATTCCTTTATAGATCTACCCCTTTGCAAATGCTCAATGCTAGCCCATGGCGATCGGCTAACACGGACGTGTAATGTGTAAGCATAGTGAATAGTAAACGATGATCAGCGTAACGAATCGACATATTCTGCTACTCTGTAGCTTGGCTAAGGGATAACTTTTTAATTAAAAAAATCTTAGTAGCATGCAGTAATCTTCCTCGATAGATCCACCCCTTTGCAAATGCGCAATGCTAGCCCATGAAGATCGGCTAACATGGCCGTGTAATGCCTAACCATAGTGAATAGTAAACCAAGATCACCCTAACGAATCGACATATTGTGCTACTCTGTAGCTTGTCTAAGGGTTATCTTTTTAATTAAAAAAATCTTGGTAGCATGCAGTAACATTCCTTGATAGATCTATCCTTTGCAAATGCTCAATGCTAGCCCATGACGATCGGCTAACACGGACGTGTAATGTGCAAGCATAGTGAATAGTAAACCATGATCAGCGTAACGAATCGACATATTCTGCTACTCTGTAGCTTGGCTAAGGGATAACTTTTTAATTAAAAAAATCTTAGTAGCATGCAGTAATCTTCCTCGATAGATCCACCCCTTTGCAAATGCGCAATGCTAGCCCATGAAGATCGGCTAACATGGACGTGTAATGTCTAACCATAGTGAATAGTAAACCAAGATCACCCTAACGAATCGACATATTGTGCTACTCTGTAGCTTGTCTAAGGGTTATCTTTTTAATTAAAAAAATCTTGGTAGCATGCAGTAACATTCCTTGATAGATCTATCCTTTGCAAATGCTCAATGCTAGCCCATGACGATCGGCTAACACGGACGTGTAATGTGTAAGCATAGTGAATAGTAAACCATGATCAGCGTAACGAATCGACATATTCTGCTACTCTGTAGCTTGGCTAAGGGATAACTTTTTAATTAAAAAAATCTTAGTAGCATGCAGTAATCTTCCTCGATAGATCCACCCCTTTGCAAATGCGCAATGCTAGCCCATGAAGATCGGCTAACATGGACGTGTAATGCCTAACCATAGTGAATAGTAAACCAAGATCACCCTAACGAATCGACATATTGTGCTACTCTGTAGCTTGTCTAAGGGTTAACTTTTTAATTAAAAAAATCTTAGTAGCATGCAGTAATCTTCCTCGATAGATCCACCCCTTTGCAAATGCGCAATGCTAGCCCATGAAGATCGGCTAACATGGACGTGTAATGTCTAACCATAGTGAATAGTAAACCAAGATAACCCTAACGAATCGACATATTGTGCTACTCTGTAGCTTGTCTAAGGGTTATCTTTTTAATTAAAAAATCTTGGTAGCATGCAGTAACATTCCTTGATAGATCTATCCTTTGCAAATGCTCAATGCTAGCCCATGACGATCGGCTAACACGGACGTGTAATGTGTAAGCATAGTGAATAGTAAACCATGATCAGCGTAACGAATCGACATATTCTGCTACTCTGTAGCTTGGCTAAGGGATAACTTTTTAATTAAAAAAATCTTAGTAGCATGCAGTAATCTTCCTCGATAGATCCACCCCTTTGCAAATGCGCAATGCTAGCCCATGACGATCGGCTAACACGGACGTGTAATGTCTAACCATAGTGAATAGTAAACCAAGATCACCCTAACGAATCGACATATTGTGCTACTCTGTAGCTTGTCTAAGGGTTAACTTTTTAATTAAAAAAATCTTAGTAGCACGCAGTAGCATTCCTTGATAGATGCACCCCTTTGCAAATGCGCAATGCTAGCCCATGAAGATCGGCTAACACGGACGTGTAATGTCTAAGCATAGTGAATAATAAACCAAGATAACCCTAACGAATCGACATATTCTGCTACTCTGTAGCTTGGCTAAGGGTTAACTTTTTAATTAAAAAAATCTTAGTAGCATGCAGTAATCTTCCTCGATAGATCCACCCCTTTGCAAATGCTCAATGCTAGCCCATGGCGATCGGCTAACACGGACGTGTAATGTGTAAGCATAGTGAATAGTAAACGATGATCAGCGTAACGAATCGACATATTCTGCTACTCTGTAGCTTGGCTAAGGGATAACTTTTTAATTAAAAAAATCTTAGTAGCATGCAGTAATCTTCCTCGATAGATCCACCCCTTTGCAAATGCGCAATGCTAGCCCATGAAGATCGGCTAACATGGCCGTGTAATGCCTAACCATAGTGAATAGTAAACCAAGATCACCCTAACGAATCGACATATTGTGCTACTCTGTAGCTTGTCTAAGGGTTATCTTTTTAATTAAAAAAATCTTGGTAGCATGCAGTAACATTCCTTGATAGATCTATCCTTTGCAAATGCTCAATGCTAGCCCATGACGATCGGCTAACACGGACGTGTAATGTGCAAGCATAGTGAATAGTAAACCATGATCAGCGTAACGAATCGACATATTCTGCTACTCTGTAGCTTGGCTAAGGGATAACTTTTTAATTAAAAAAATCTTAGTAGCATGCAGTAATCTTCCTCGATAGATCCACCCCTTTGCAAATGCGCAATGCTAGCCCATGAAGATCGGCTAACATGGACGTGTAATGTCTAACCATAGTGAATAGTAAACCAAGATCACCCTAACGAATCGACATATTGTGCTACTCTGTAGCTTGTCTAAGGGTTAACTTTTTAATTAAAAAAATCTTAGTAGCATGCAGTAGCATTCCTTGATAGATGCACCCCTTTGCAAATGCGCAATGCTAGCCCATGAAGATCGGCTAACACGGACGTGTAATGTCTAAGCATAGTGAATAATAAACCAAGATAACCCTAACGAATCGACATATTCTGCTACTCTGTAGCTTGGCTAAGGGTTAACTTTTTAATTAAAAAAATCTTAGTAGCATGCAGTAACATTCCTTTATAGATCTACCCCTTTGCAAATGCTCAATGCTAGCCCATGGCGATCGGCTAACACGGACGTGTAATGTGTAAGCATAGTGAATAGTAAACGATGATCAGCGTAACGAATCGACATATTCTGCTACTCTGTAGCTTGGCTAAGGGATAACTTTTTAATTAAAAAAATCTTAGTAGCATGCAGTAATCTTCCTCGATAGATCCACCCCTTTGCAAATGCGCAATGCTAGCCCATGAAGATCGGCTAACATGGCCGTGTAATGCCTAACCATAGTGAATAGTAAACCAAGATCACCCTAACGAATCGACATATTGTGCTACTCTGTAGCTTGTCTAAGGGTTATCTTTTTAATTAAAAAAATCTTGGTAGCATGCAGTAACATTCCTTGATAGATCTATCCTTTGCAAATGCTCAATGCTAGCCCATGACGATCGGCTAACACGGACGTGTAATGTGCAAGCATAGTGAATAGTAAACCATGATCAGCGTAACGAATCGACATATTCTGCTACTCTGTAGCTTGGCTAAGGGATAACTTTTTAATTAAAAAAATCTTAGTAGCATGCAGTAATCTTCCTCGATAGATCCACCCCTTTGCAAATGCGCAATGCTAGCCCATGAAGATCGGCTAACATGGACGTGTAATGTCTAACCATAGTGAATAGTAAACCAAGATCACCCTAACGAATCGACATATTGTGCTACTCTGTAGCTTGTCTAAGGGTTATCTTTTTAATTAAAAAAATCTTGGTAGCATGCAGTAACATTCCTTGATAGATCTATCCTTTGCAAATGCTCAATGCTAGCCCATGACGATCGGCTAACACGGACGTGTAATGTGTAAGCATAGTGAATAGTAAACCATGATCAGCGTAACGAATCGACATATTCTGCTACTCTGTAGCTTGGCTAAGGGATAACTTTTTAATTAAAAAAATCTTAGTAGCATGCAGTAATCTTCCTCGATAGATCCACCCCTTTGCAAATGCGCAATGCTAGCCCATGAAGATCGGCTAACATGGACGTGTAATGCCTAACCATAGTGAATAGTAAACCAAGATCACCCTAACGAATCGACATATTGTGCTACTCTGTAGCTTGTCTAAGGGTTAACTTTTTAATTAAAAAAATCTTAGTAGCATGCAGTAATCTTCCTCGATAGATCCACCCCTTTGCAAATGCGCAATGCTAGCCCATGAAGATCGGCTAACATGGACGTGTAATGTCTAACCATAGTGAATAGTAAACCAAGATAACCCTAACGAATCGACATATTGTGCTACTCTGTAGCTTGTCTAAGGGTTATCTTTTTAATTAAAAAAATCTTGGTAGCATGCAGTAACATTCCTTGATAGATCTATCCTTTGCAAATGCTCAATGCTAGCCCATGACGATCGGCTAACACGGACGTGTAATGTGTAAGCATAGTGAATAGTAAACCATGATCAGCGTAACGAATCGACATATTCTGCTACTCTGTAGCTTGGCTAAGGGATAACTTTTTAATTAAAAAAATCTTAGTAGCATGCAGTAATCTTCCTCGATAGATCCACCCCTTTGCAAATGCGCAATGCTAGCCCATGACGATCGGCTAACACGGACGTGTAATGTCTAACCATAGTGAATAGTAAACCAAGATCACCCTAACGAATCGACATATTGTGCTACTCTGTAGCTTGTCTAAGGGTTAACTTTTTAATTAAAAAAATCTTAGTAGCACGCAGTAGCATTCCTTGATAGATGCACCCCTTTGCAAATGCGCAATGCTAGCCCATGAAGATCGGCTAACACGGACGTGTAATGTCTAAGCATAGTGAATAATAAACCAAGATAACCCTAACGAATCGACATATTCTGCTACTCTGTAGCTTGGCTAAGGGTTAACTTTTTAATTAAAAAAATCTTAGTAGCATGCAGTAATCTTCCTCGATAGATCCACCCCTTTGCAAATGCTCAATGCTAGCCCATGGCGATCGGCTAACACGGACGTGTAATGTGTAAGCATAGTGAATAGTAAACCATGATCAGCGTAACGAATCGACATATTCTGCTACTCTGTAGCTTGGCTAAGGGATAACTTTTTAATTAAAAAAATCTTAGTAGCATGCAGTAATCTTCCTCGATAGATCCACCCCTTTGCAAATGCGCAATGCTAGCCCATGAAGATCGGCTAACATGGACGTGTAATGCCTAACCATAGTGAATAGTAAACCAAGATCACCCTAACGAATCAACATATTGTGCTACTCTGTAGCTTGTCTAAGGGTTAACTTTTTAATTAAAAAAATCTTAGTAGCATGCAGTAATCTTCCTCGATAGATCCACCCCTTTGCAAATGCGCAATGCTAGCCCATGAAGATCGGCTAACATGGACGTGTAATGTCTAACCATAGTGAATAGTAAACCAAGATCACCCTAACGAATCGACATATTGTGCTACTCTGTAGCTTGTCTAAGGGTTAACTTTTTAATTAAAAAAATCTTAGTAGCATGCAGTAATCTTCCTCGATAGATCCACCCCTTTGCAAATGCGCAATGCTAGCCCATGAAGATCGGCTAACATGGACGTGTAATGTCTAACCATAGTGAATAGTAAACCAAGATAACCCTAACGAATCGACATATTGTGCTACTCTGTAGCTTGTCTAAGGGTTATCTTTTTAATTAAAAAAATCTTGGTAGCATGCAGTAACATTCCTTGATAGATCTATCCTTTGCAAATGCTCAATGCTAGCCCATGACGATCGGCTAACACGGACGTGTAATGTGTAAGCATAGTGAATAGTAAACCATGATCAGCGTAACGAATCGACATATTCTGCTACTCTGTAGCTTGGCTAAGGGATAACTTTTTAATTAAAAAAATCTTAGTAGCATGCAGTAATCTTCCTCGATAGATCCACCCCTTTGCAAATGCGCAATGCTAGCCCATGACGATCGGCTAACACGGACGTGTAATGTCTAACCATAGTGAATAGTAAACCAAGATCACCCTAACGAATCGACATATTGTGCTACTCTGTAGCTTGTCTAAGGGTTAACTTTTTAATTAAAAAAATCTTAGTAGCACGCAGTAGCATTCCTTGATAGATGCACCCCTTTGCAAATGCGCAATGCTAGCCCATGAAGATCGGCTAACACGGACGTGTAATGTCTAAGCATAGTGAATAATAAACCAAGATAACCCTAACGAATCGACATATTCTGCTACTCTGTAGCTTGGCTAAGGGTTAACTTTTTAATTAAAAAAATCTTAGTAGCATGCAGTAATCTTCCTCGATAGATCCACCCCTTTGCAAATGCTCAATGCTAGCCCATGGCGATCGGCTAACACGGACGTGTAATGTGTAAGCATAGTGAATAGTAAACCATGATCAGCGTAACGAATCGACATATTCTGCTACTCTGTAGCTTGGCTAAGGGATAACTTTTTAATTAAAAAAATCTTAGTAGCATGCAGTAATCTTCCTCGATAGATCCACCCCTTTGCAAATGCGCAATGCTAGCCCATGAAGATCGGCTAACATGGACGTGTAATGCCTAACCATAGTGAATAGTAAACCAAGATCACCCTAACGAATCAACATATTGTGCTACTCTGTAGCTTGTCTAAGGGTTAACTTTTTAATTAAAAAAATCTTAGTAGCATGCAGTAATCTTCCTCGATAGATCCACCCCTTTGCAAATGCGCAATGCTAGCCCATGAAGATCGGCTAACATGGACGTGTAATGTCTAACCATAGTGAATAGTAAACCAAGATCACCCTAACGAATCGACATATTGTGCTACTGTGTAGCTTGTCTAACGGTTAATTTTTAATTAAAAAAGCTTAGTAGCATGCAGTAACATTCCTTGATAGATCTACCCCTTTGCAAATGCTTAATGCTAGCCCATGACGATCGGCTAACACGGACGTGTAATGTGTAAGCATAGTGAATAGTAAACCATGATCAGCGTAACAAATCGACATATGCTGCTACTCTGTAGCTTGGCTAAGCGTAAACTTTTTAATTAAAAAAATCTTAGTAGCATGCAGTAACATTCCTTGATAGATCTACCCCTTTGCAAATGCTCAATTCTAGCCCATGGCGATCGGCTAACATGGACGTGTAATGTCTAACCATAGTGAATAGTAAACCAAGATCACCCTAACGAATCGACATATTGTGCTACTCTGTAGCTTGTCTAAGGGTTAACTTTTTAATTAAAAAAATCTTAGTAGCATGCAGTAATCTTCCTCGATAGATCCACCCCTTTGCAAATGCGCAATGCTAGCCCATGAAGATCGGCTAACATGGACGTGTAATGTCTAACCATAGTGAATAGTAAACCAAGGTCACCCTAACGAATCGACATATTGTGCTACTCTGCAGCTTGTCTAAGGGTTAAATTTTTAATTAAAAAAATCTTAGTAGCATGCAGTAACATTCCTTGATAGATCCACCCCTTTGCAAATGCGCAATGCTAGCCTATGAAGATCGGCTAACATGGACGTGTAATGTCTAACCATAGTGAATAGTAAACCAAGATCACCCTAACGAATCGACATATTGTGCTACTGTGTAGCTTGTCTAACGGTTAACTTTTTAATTAAAAAAGCTTAGTAGCATGCAGTAACATTCCTTGATAGATCTAACCCTTTGCAAATGCTTAATGCTAGCCCATGACGATCGGCTAACACGGAAGTGTAATGTCTAACCATAGTGAATAGTAAACCAAGATCACCCTAACGAATCGACATATTGTGCTACTCTGTAGCTTGTCTAAGGGTTAATTTTTTAATTAAAAAAATCTTAGTAGCATGCAGTAATCTTCCTCGATAGATCCACCCCTTTGCAAATGCGCAATGCTAGCCCATGAAGATCGGCTAACATGGACGTGTAATGTCTAACCATAGTGAATAGTAAACCAAGATCACCCTAACGAATCGACATATTGTGCTACTCTGTAGCTTGGCTAAGGGATAACTTTTTAATTAAAAAAATCTTAGTAGCATGCAGTAATCTTCCTCGATAGATCCACCCCTTTGCAAATGCGCAATGCTAGCCCAAGAAGATCGGCTAACATGGACGTGTAATGTCTAACCATAGTGAATAGTAAACCAAGATCACCCTAACGAATCGACATATTGTGCTACTCTGTAGCTTGTCTAAGGGTTAACTTTTTAATTAAAAAAATCTTAGTAGCATGCAGTAATCTTCCTCGATAGATCCACCCCTTTGCAAATGCGCAATGTTAGCCCATGAAGATCGGCTAACATGGACGTGTAATGTCTAACCATAGTGAATAGTAAACCAAGATCACCCTAACGAATCGACATATTGTGCTACTCTGTAGCATGTCTAAGGGTTAACTTTTTAATTAAAAAAATCTTAGTAGCATGCAGTAACATTCCTTGATAGATCCACCCCTTTGCAAATGCGCAATGCTAGCCCATGAAGATCGGCTAACATGGACGTGTAATGTCTAACCATAGTGAATACTAAACCAAGATCACCCTAACGAATCGACATATTGTGCTACTCTGTAGCTTGTCTAAGGGTTAACTTTTTAATTAAAAAAAGCTTAGTAGCATGCAGTAACATTCCTTGATAGATCTACCCCTTTGCAAATGCTCAATGCTAGCCCATGGCGATCGGCTAACACGGACGTGTAATGTCTAAGCATAGTGAATAGTAAACCAAGATCACCCTAACAAATCGACATATTCTGCTACTCTGTAGCTTGGCTAAGGGATAACTTTTTAATTAAAAAAATCTTAGTAGCATGCAGTAATCTTCCTCGATAGATCCACCCCTTTGCAAATGCGCAATGCTAGCCCATGAAGATCGGCTAACATGGACGTGTAATGTCTAACCATAGTGAATAGTAAACCAAGATCACCCTAACGAATCGACATATTGTGCTACTCTGTAGCTTGTCTAAGGGTTAACTTTATATTTAAAAAAATCTTAGTAGCATGCAGTAACATTCCTTGATAGATCTACCCCTTTGCAAATGCTCAATGCTAGCCCATGACGATCGGCTAACACGGACGTGTAATGTGTAAGCATAGTGAATAGTAAACCATGATCAGCGTAACAAATCGACATATGCGGCTACTCTGTAGCTTGGCTAAGGGTTAACTTTTTAATTAAAAAAATCTTAGTAGCATGCAGTAACATTCCTTGATAGATCTACCCCTTTGCAAATGCTCAATTCTAGCCCATGGCGATCGGCTAACACGGACATGTAATGTCTAAGCATAGTGAATAGTAAACCAAGATCACCCTAACGAATCGACATATTGTGCTACTCTGTAGCTTGTCTAAGGGTTAACTTTTTAATTAAAAAAATCTTAGTAGCATGCAGTAATCTTCCTCGATAGATCCACCCCTTTGCAAATGCGCAATGCTAGCCCATGAAGATCGGCTAACATGGACGTGTATTGTCTAACCATAGTGAATAGTAAACCAAGATCACCCTAACGAATCGACATATTGTGCTACTCTGTAGCTCGTCTAAGGGTTAACTTTTTAATTAAAAAAAGCTTAGTAGCATGCAGTAACATTCCTTGATAGATCTATCCCTTTGCAAATGCTCAATGCTAGCCCATGGCGATCGGCTAACACGGACGTGTAATGTCTAAGCATAGTGAATAGTAAACCAAGATCACCCTAACGAATCGACATATTCTGCTACTCTGTAGCTTGGCTAAGGGATAACTTTTAATTAAAAAAATCTTAGTAGCATGCAGTAATCTTCCTCGATAGATCCACCCCTTTGCAAATGCGCAATGCTAGCCCATGAAGATCGGCTAACATGGACGTGTAATGTCTAACCATAGTGAATAGTAAACCAAGATCACCCTAACGAATCGACATATTGTGCTACTCTGTAGCTTGTCTAAGGGTTAACTTTTTAATTAAAAAAATCTTAGTAGCATGCAGTAACATTCCTTGAGAGATCTACCCCTTTGCAAATGCTCAATGCTAGCCCATGACGATCGGCTAACACGGACGTGTAAGTCTAAGCATAGTGAATAGTAAACCAAGATCACCCTAACGAATCGACATATTGTGCTACTCTGTAGCTTGTCTAAGGGTTAACTTTTTAATTAAAAAAATCTTAGTAGCATGCAGTAATCTTCCTCGATAGATCCACCCCTTTGCAAATGCGCAATGCTAGCCCATGAAGATCGGCTAACATGGACGTGTAATGTCTAACCATAGTGAATAGTAAACCAAGATCACCCTAACGAATCGACATATTGTGCTACTCTGTAGCTTGTCTAACGGTTAACTTTTTAATTAAAAAAGCTTAGTAGCATGCAGTAACATTCCTTGATAGATCTACCCCTTTGCAAATGCTTAATGCTAGCCCATGACGATCGGCTAACACGGACGTGTAATGTGTAAGCATAGTGAATAGTAAACCATGATCAGCGTAACAAATCGACATATGCGGCTACTCTGTAGCTTGGCTAAGGGTTAACTTTTTAATTAAAAAAATCTTAGTAGCATGCAGTAACATTCCTTGATAGATCTACCCCTTTGCAAATGCTCAATTCTAGCCCATGGCGATCGGCTAACACGGACATGTAATGTCTAAGCATAGTGAATAGTAAACCAAGATCACCCTAACGAATCGACAATATGCGGCTACTCTGTAGCTTGGCTAAGGGTTAACTTTTTAATTAAAAAAATCTTAGTAGCATGCAGTAACATTCGTTGATAGATCTACCCCTTTGCAAATGCTCAATTCTAGCCCATGGCGATCGGCTAACACGGACATGTAATGTCTAAGCATAGTGAATAGTAAACCAAGATCACCCTAACGAATCGACATATTGTGCTACTCTGTAGCTTGTCTAAGGGTTAACTTTTTAATTAAAAAAAGCTTAGTAGCATGCAGTAACATTCCTTGATAGATCTACCCCTTTGCAAATGCTCAATTCTACCCCATGGCGATCGGCTAACACGGACATGTAATGTCTAAGCATAGTGAATAGTAAACCAAGATCACCCTAACGAATCGACATATTGTGCTACTCTGTAGCTTGTCTAAGGGTTAACTTTTTAATTAAAAAAATCTTAGTAGCATGCAGTAACATTCCTTGATAGATCTACCCCTTTGCAAATGCTCAATGCTAGCCCATGACGATCGGCTAACACGGACGTGTAAGTCTAAGCATAGTGAATAGTAAACCAAGATCACCCTAACGAATCGACATATTGTGCTACTCTGTAGCTTGTCTAAGGGTTAACTTTTTAATTAAAAAAATCTTAGTAGCATGCAGTAATCTTCCTCGATAGATCCACCCCTTTGCAAATGCGCAATGCTATCCCATGAAGATCGGCTAACATGGACGTGTATTGTCTAACCATAGTGAATAGTAAACCAAGATCACCCTAACGAATCGACATATTGTGCTACTCTGTAGCTTGTCTAAGGGTTAACTTTTTAATTAAAAAAAGCTTAGTAGCATGCAGTAACATTCCTTGATAGATCTATCCCTTTGCAAATGCTCAATGCTAGCCCATGGCGATCGGCTAACACGGACGTGTAATGTCTAACCATAGTGAATAGTAAACCAAGATCACCCTAACGAATCGACATATTGTGCTACTCTGTAGCTTGTCTAAGGGTTAACTTTTTAATTAAAAAAAGCTTAGTAGCATGCAGTAACATTCCTTGATAGATCTATCCCTTTGCAAATGCTCAATGCTAGCCCATGGCGATCGGCTAACACGGACGTGTAATGTCTAACCATAGTGAATAGTAAACCAAGATCACCCTAACGAATCGACATATTGTGCTACTCTGTAGCTTGTCTAAGGGTTAACTTTTTAATTAAAAAAAGCTTAGTAGCATGCAGTAACATTCCTTGATAGATCTACCCCTTTGCAAATGCTCAATGCTAGCCCATGGCGATCGGCTAACACGGACGTGTAATGTCTAAGCATAGTGAATAGTAAACCAAGATCACCCTAACGAATCGACATATTCTGCTACTCTGTAGCTTGGCTAAGGGATAACTTTTTAATTAAAAAAATCTTAGTAGCATGCAGTAACATTCCTTGATAGATCTACCCCTTTGCAAATGCTCAATTCTACCCCATGGCGATCGGCTAACACGGACATGTAATGTCTAAGCATAGTGAATAGTAAACCAAGATCACCCTAACGAATCGACATATTGTGCTACTCTGTAGCTTGTCTAAGGGTTAACTTTTTAATTAAAAAATCTTAGTAGCATGCAGTAACATTCCTTGATAGATCTACCCCTTTGCAAATGCTCAATGCTAGCCCATGACGATCGGCTAACACGGACGTGTAAGTCTAAGCATAGTGAATAGCAAACCAAGATCACCCTAACGAATCGACATATTGTGCTACTCTGTAGCTTGTCTAAGGGTTAACTTTTTAATTAAAAAAATCTTAGTAGCATGCAGTAATCTTCCTCGATAGATCCACCCCTTTGCAAATGCGCAATGCTATCCCATGAAGATCGGCTAACATGGACGTGTATTGTCTAACCATAGTGAATAGTAAACCAAGATCACCCTAACGAATCGACATATTGTGCTACTCTGTAGCTTGTCTAAGGGTTAACTTTTTAATTAAAAAAAGCTTAGTAGCATGCAGTAACATTCCTTGATAGATCTATCCCTTTGCAAATGCTCAATGCTAGCCCATGGCGATCGGCTAACACGGACGTGTAATGTCTAACCATAGTGAATAGTAAACCAAGATCACCCTAACGAATCGACATATTGTGCTACTCTGTAGCTTGTCTAAGGGTTAACTTTTTAATTAAAAAAAGCTTAGTAGCATGCAGTAACATTCCTTGATAGATCTATCCCTTTGCAAATGCTCAATGCTAGCCCATGGCGATCGGCTAACACGGACGTGTAATGTCTAACCATAGTGAATAGTAAACCAAGATTACCCTAACGAATCGACATATTGTGCTACTCTGTAGCTTGTCTAAGGGTTAACTTTTTAATTAAAAAAAGCTTAGTAGCATGCAGTAACATTCCTTGATAGATCTACCCCTTTGCAAATGCTCAATGCTAGCCCATGGCGATCGGCTAACACGGACGTGTAATGTCTAAGCATAGTGAATAGTAAACCAAGATCACCCTAACGAATCGACATATTCTGCTACTCTGTAGCTTGGCTAAGGGATAACTTTTTAATTAAAAAAATCTTAGTAGCATGCAGTAACATTCCTTGATAGATCTACCCCTTTGCAAATGCTCAATTCTACCCCATGGCGATCGGCTAACACGGACATGTAATGTCTAAGCATAGTGAATAGTAAACCAAGATCACCCTAACGAATCGACATATTGTGCTACTCTGTAGCTTGTCTAAGGGTTAACTTTTTAATTAAAAAAATCTTAGTAGCATGCAGTAATCTTCCTCGATAGATCCACCCCTTTGCAAATGCGCAATGCTATCCCATGAAGATCGGCTAACATGGACGTGTATTGTCTAACCATAGTGAATAGTAAACCAAGATCACCCTAACGAATCGACATATTGTGCTACTCTGTAGCTTGTCTAAGGGTTAACTTTTTAATTAAAAAAAGCTTAGTAGCATGCAGTAACATTCCTTGATAGATCTATCCCTTTGCAAATGCTCAATGCTAGCCCATGGCGATCGGCTAACACGGACGTGTAATGTCTAACCATAGTGAATAGTAAACCAAGATCACCCTAACGAATCGACATATTGTGCTACTCTGTAGCTTGTCTAAGGGTTAACTTTTTAATTAAAAAAAGCTTAGTAGCATGCAGTAACATTCCTTGATAGATCTACCCCTTTGCAAATGCTCAATGCTAGCCCATGGCGATCGGCTAACACGGACGTGTAATGTCTAAGCATAGTGAATAGTAAACCAAGATCACCCTAACGAATCGACATATTCTGCTACTCTGTAGCTTGGCTAAGGGATAACTTTTTAATTAAAAAAATCTTAGTAGCATGCAGTAATCTTCCTCGATAGATCCACCCCTTTGCAAATGCGCAATGCTAGCCCATGAAGATCGGCTAACATGGACGTGTAATGTCTAACCATAGTGAATAGTAAACCAAGATCACCCTAACGAATCGACATATTGTGCTACTCTGTAGCTTGTCTAAGGGTTAACTTTTTAATTAAAAAAATCTTAGTAGCATGCAGTAACATTCCTTGATAGATCTACCCCTTTGCAAATGCTCAATGCTAGCCCATGACGATCGGCTAACACGGACGTGTAAGTCTAAGCATAGTGAATAGTAAACCAAGATCACCCTAACGAGTCGACATATTGTGCTACTCTGTAGCTTGTCTAAGGGTTAACTTTTTAATTAAAAAAATCTTAGTAGCATGCAGTAATCTTCCTCGATAGATCCACCCCTTTGCAAATGCGCAATGCTATCCCATGAAGATCGGCTAACATGGACGTGTATTGTCTAACCATAGTGAATAGTAAACCAAGATCACCCTAACGAATCGACATATTGTGCTACTCTGTAGCTTGTCTAAGGGTTAACTTTTTAATTAAAAAAAGCTTAGTAGCATGCAGTAACATTCCTTGATAGATCTATCCCTTTGCAAATGCTCAATGCTAGCCCATGGCGATCGGCTAACACGGACGTGTAATGTCTAACCATAGTGAATAGTAAACCAAGATCACCCTAACGAATCGACATATTGTGCTACCCTGTAGCTTGTCTAAGGGTTAACTTTTTAATTAAAAAAAGCTTAGTAGCATGCAGTAACATTCCTTGATAGATCTACCCCTTTGCAAATGCTCAATGCTAGCCCATGGCGATCGGCTAACACGGACGTGTAATGTCTAAGCATAGTGAATAGTAAACCAAGATCACCCTAACGAATCGACATATTCTGCTACTCTGTAGCCTTGGCTAAGGGATAACTTTTTAATTAAAAAAATCTTAGTAGCATGCAGTAATCTTCCTCGATAGATCCACCCCTTTGCAAATGCGCAATGCTAGCCCATGAAGATCGGCTAACATGGACGTGTAATGTCTAACCATAGTGAATAGTAAACCAAGATCACCCTAACGAATCGACATATTGTGCTACTCTGTAGCTTGTCTAAGGGTTAACTTTTTAATTAAAAAAATCTTAGTAGCATGCAGTAACATTCCTTGATAGATCTACCCCTTTGCAAATGCTCAATGCTAGCCCATGACGATCGGCTAACACGGACGTGTAAGTCTAAGCATAGTGAATAGTAAACCAAGATCACCCTAACGAATCGACATATTGTGCTACTCTGTAGCTTGTCTAAGGGTTAACTTTTTAATTAAAA
Organism: Mesoplodon mirus; assembly: GCF_964341445.2. Classification (NCBI taxonomy): domain Eukaryota; kingdom Metazoa; phylum Chordata; class Mammalia; order Artiodactyla; family Ziphiidae; genus Mesoplodon; species Mesoplodon mirus. Next base: position 5,847 of record NW_028294084.1, on the reverse strand, counting down.
AAATCTTAGTAGCATGCAGTAATCTTCCTCGATAGATCCACCCCTTTGCAAATGCGCAATGCTAGCCCATGAAGATCGGCTAACATGGACGTGTAATGTCTAACCATAGTGAATAGTAAACCAAGATCACCCTAACGAATCGACATATTGTGCTACTCTGTAGCTTGTCTAACGGTTAACTTTTTAATTAAAAAAGCTTAGTAGCATGCAGTAACATTCCTTGATAGATCTACCCCTTTGCAAATGCTTAATGCTAGCCCATGACGATCGGCTAACACGGACGTGTAATGTGTAAGCATAGTGAATAGTAAACCATGATCAGCGTAACAAATCGACATATGCGGCTACTCTGTAGCTTGGCTAAGGGTTAACTTTTTAATTAAAAAAATCTTAGTAGCATGCAGTAACATTCCTTGATAGATCTACCCCTTTGCAAATGCTCAATTCTAGCCCATGGCGATCGGCTAACACGGACATGTAATGTCTAAGCATAGTGAATAGTAAACCAAGATCACCCTAACGAATCGACATATTGTGCTACTCTGTAGCTTGTCTAAGGGTTAACTTTTTAATTAAAAAAAGCTTAGTAGCATGCAGTAACATTCCTTGATAGATCTATCCCTTTGCAAATGCTCAATGCTAGCCCATGGCGATCGGCTAACACGGACGTGTGATGTCTAACCATAGTGAATAGTAAACCAAGATCACCCTAACGAATCGACATATTGTGCTACTCTGTAGCTTGTCTAAGGGTTAACTTTTTAATTAAAAAAAGCTTAGTAGCATGCAGTAACATTCCTTGATAGATCTACCCCTTTGCAAATGCTCAATGCTAGCCATGGCGATCGGCTAACACGGACGTGTAATGTCTAAGCATAGTGAATAGTAAACCAAGATCACCCTAACGAATCGACATATTCTGCTACTCTGTAGCTTGGCTAAGGGATAACTTTTTAATTAAAAAAATCTTAGTAGCATGCAGTAATCTTCCTCGATAGATCCACCCCTTTGCAAATGCGCAATGCTAGCCCATGAAGATCGGCTAACATGGACGTGTAATGTCTAACCATAGTGAATAGTAAACCAAGATCACCCTAACGAATCGACATATTGTGCTACTCTGTAGCTTGTCTAAGGGTTAACTTTTTAATTAAAAAAGTCTTAGTAGCATGCAGTAACATTCCTTGATAGATCTACCCCTTTGCAAATGCTCAATGCTAGCCCATGACGATCGGCTAACACGGACGTGTAAGTCTAAGCATAGTGAATAGTAAACCAAGATCACCCTAACGAATCGACATATTGTGCTACCCTGTAGCTTGTCTAAGGGTTAACTTTTTAATTAAAAAAAGCTTAGTAGCATGCAGTAACATTCCTTGATAGATCTACCCCTTTGCAAATGCTCAATGCTAGCCCATGGCGATCGGCTAACACGGACTTGTAATGTCTAAGCATAGTGAATAGTAAACCAAGATCACCCTAACGAATCGACATATTCTGCTACTCTGTAGCTTGGCTAAGGGATAACTTTTTAATTAAAAAAATCTTAGTAGCATGCAGTAATCTTCCTCGATAGATCCACCACTTTGCAAATGCGCAATGCTAGCCCATGAAGATCGGCTAACATGGACGTGTAATGTCTAACCATAGTGAATAGTAAACCAAGATCACCCTAACGAATCGACATATTGTGCTACTCTGTAGCTTGTCTAACGGTTAACTTTTTAATTAAAAAAGCTTAGTAGCATGCAGTAACATTCCTTGATAGATCTACCCCTTTGCAAATGCTTAATGCTAGCCCATGACGATCGGCTAACACGGACGTGTAATGTGTAAGCATAGTGAATAGTAAACCATGATCAGGTAACAAATCGACATATGCTGCTACTCTGTAGCTTGGCTAAGGGTTAACTTTTTAATTAAAAAAATCTTAGTAGCATGCAGTAACATTCCTTGATAGATCTAACCCTTTGCAAATGCTCAATTCTAGCCCATGGCGATCGGCTAACACGGACATGTAATGTCTAAGCATAGTGAATAGTAAACCAAGATCACCCTAACGAATCGACATATTGTGCTACTCTGTAGCTTGTCTAAGGGTTAACTTTTTAATTAAAAAAATCTTAGTAGCATGCAGTAATCTTCCTCGATAGATCCACCCCTTTGCAAATGCGCAATGCTAGCCCATGAAGATCGGCTAACATGGACGTGTAATGACTAACCATAGTGAATAGTAAACCAAGATCACCCTAACGAATCGACATATTGTGCTACTCTGTAGCTTGTCTAACGGTTAACTTTTTAATTAAAAAAGCTTAGTAGCATGCAGTAACATTCCTTGATAGATCTACCCCTTTGCAAATGCTTAATGCTAGCCCATGACGATCGGCTAACACCGGACGTGTAATGTGTAAGCATAGTGAATAGTAAACCATGATCACCCTAACGAATCGACATATTGTGCTACCCTGTAGCTTGTCTAAGGGTTAACTTTTTAATTAAAAAAAGCTTAGTAGCATGCAGTAACATTCCTTGATAGATCTACCCCTTTGCAAATGCTCAATGCTAGCCCATGGCGATCGGCTAACACGGACGTGTAATGTCTAAGCATAGTGAATAGTAAACCAAGATCACCCTAACGAATCGACATATTCTGCTACTCTGTAGCTTGGCTAAGGGATAACTTTTTAATTAAAAAAATCTTAGTAGCATGCAGTAATCTTCCTCGATAGATCCACCCCTTTGCAAATGCGCAATGCTAGCCCATGAAGATCGGCTAACATGGCCGTGTAATGTCTAACCATAGTGAATAGTAAACCAAGATCACCCTAACGAATCGACATATTGTGCTACTCTGTAGCTTGTCTAACGGTTAACTTTTTAATTAAAAAAGCTTAGTAGCATGCAGTAACATTCCTTGATAGATCTACCCCTTTGCAAATGCTTAATGCTAGCCCATGACGATCGGCTAACACGGACGTGTAATGTGTAAGCATAGTGAATAGTAAACCATGATCAGCGTAACAAATCGACATATGCTGCTACTCTGTAGCTTGGCTAAGGGTTAACTTTTTAATTAAAAAAATCTTAGTAGCATGCAGTAACATTCCTTGATAGATCTACCCCTTTGCAAATGCTCAATGCTAGCCCATGACGATCGGCTAACACGGACGTGTAAGTCTAAGCATAGTGAATAGTAAACCAAGATCACCCTAACGAGTCGACATATTGTGCTACTCTGTAGCTTGTCTAAGGGTTAACTTTTTAATTAAAAAAATCTTAGTAGCATGCAGTAATCTTCCTCGATAGATCCACCCCTTTGCAAATGCGCAATGCTATCCCATGAAGATCGGCTAACATGGACGTGTATTGTCTAACCATAGTGAATAGTAAACCAAGATCACCCTAACGAATCGACATATTGTGCTACTCTGTAGCTTGTCTAAGGGTTAACTTTTTAATTAAAAAAAGCTTAGTAGCATGCAGTAACATTCCTTGATAGATCTATCCCTTTGCAAATGCTCAATGCTAGCCCATGGCGATCGGCTAACACGGACGTGTAATGTCTAACCATAGTGAATAGTAAACCAAGATCACCCTAACGAATCGACATATTGTGCTACCCTGTAGCTTGTCTAAGGGTTAACTTTTTAATTAAAAAAAGCTTAGTAGCATGCAGTAACATTCCTTGATAGATCTACCCCTTTGCAAATGCTCAATGCTAGCCCATGGCGATCGGCTAACACGGACGTGTAATGTCTAAGCATAGTGAATAGTAAACCAAGATCACCCTAACGAATCGACATATTCTGCTACTCTGTAGCTTGGCTAAGGGATAACTTTTTAATTAAAAAAATCTTAGTAGCATGCAGTAATCTTCCTCGATAGATCCACCCCTTTGCAAATGCGCAATGCTAGCCCATGAAGATCGGCTAACATGGACGTGTTAATGTCTAACCATAGTGAATAGTAAACCAAGATCACCCTAACGAATCGACATATTGTGCTACTCTGTAGCTTGTCTAAGGGTTAACTTTTTAATTAAAAAAATCTTAGTAGCATGCAGTAACATTCCTTGATAGATCTACCCCTTTGCAAATGCTCAATGCTAGCCCATGACGATCGGCTAACACGGACGTGTAAGTCTAAGCATAGTGAATAGTAAACCAAGATCACCCTAACGAATCGACATATTGTGCTACTCTGTAGCTTGTCTAAGGGTTAACTTTTTAATTAAAAAAATCTTAGTAGCATGCAGTAATCTTCCTCGATAGATCCACCCCTTTGCAAATGCGCAATGCTAGCCCATGAAGATCGGCTAACATGGACGTGTAATGTCTAACCATAGTGAATAGTAAACCAAGATCACCCTAACGAATCGACATATTGTGCTACTCTGTAGCTTGTCTAACGGTTAACTTTTTAATTAAAAAAGCTTAGTAGCATGCAGTAACATTCCTTGATAGATCTACCCCTTTGCAAATGCTTAATGCTAGCCCATGACGATCGGCTAACACGGACGTGTAATGTGTAAGCATAGTGAATAGTAAACCATGATCAGCGTAACAAATCGACATATGCGGCTACTCTGTAGCTTGGCTAAGGGTTAACTTTTTAATTAAAAAAATCTTAGTAGCATGCAGTAACATTCCTTGATAGATCTACCCCTTTGCAAATGCTCAATTCTAGCCCATGGCGATCGGCTAACACGGACATGTAATGTCTAAGCATAGTGAATAGTAAACCAAGATCACCCTAACGAATCGACATATTGTGCTACTCTGTAGCTTGTCTAAGGGTTAACTTTTTAATTAAAAAAAGCTTAGTAGCATGCAGTAACATTCCTTGATAGATCTATCCCTTTGCAAATGCTCAATGCTAGCCCATGGCGATCGGCTAACACGGACGTGTGATGTCTAACCATAGTGAATAGTAAACCAAGATCACCCTAACGAATCGACATATTGTGCTACTCTGTAGCTTGTCTAAGGGTTAACTTTTTAATTAAAAAAAGCTTAGTAGCATGCAGCTAACATTCCTTGATAGATCTACCCCTTTGCAAATGCTCAATGCTAGCCCATGGCGATCGGCTAACACGGACGTGTAATGTCTAAGCATAGTGAATAGTAAACCAAGATCACCCTAACGAATCGACATATTCTGCTACTCTGTAGCTTGGCTAAGGGATAACTTTTTAATTAAAAAAATCTTAGTAGCATGCAGTAATCTTCCTCGATAGATCCACCCCTTTGCAAATGCGCAATGCTAGCCCATGAAGATCGGCTAACATGGACGTGTAATGTCTAACCATAGTGAATAGTAAACCAAGATCACCCTAACGAATCGACATATTGTGCTACTCTGTAGCTTTGTCTAAGGGTTAACTTTTTAATTAAAAAAGTCTTAGTAGCATGCAGTAACATTCCTTGATAGATCTACCCCTTTGCAAATGCTCAATGCTAGCCCATGACGATCGGCTAACACGGACGTGTAAGTCTAAGCATAGTGAATAGTAAACCAAGATCACCCTAACGAATCGACATATTGTGCTACCCTGTAGCTTGTCTAAGGGTTAACTTTTTAATTAAAAAAAGCTTAGTAGCATGCAGTAACATTCCTTGATAGATCTACCCCTTTGCAAATGCTCAATGCTAGCCCATGGCGATCGGCTAACACGGACTTGTAATGTCTAAGCATAGTGAATAGTAAACCAAGATCACCCTAACGAATCGACATATTCTGCTACTCTGTAGCTTGGCTAAGGGATAACTTTTTAATTAAAAAAATCTTAGTAGCATGCAGTAATCTTCCTCGATAGATCCACCACTTTGCAAATGCGCAATGCTA
>NW_028294085.1:0-33370 GCF_964341445.2 Mesoplodon mirus | reverse complement strand
GACAGTACAATGACATTCTAGTGTAAGTGAGATGAGCTGGTATTTGTTTCAGCAAGCGGTAGTAGCGAAAAACTCCATTATGTAAGCGCTGTAGGAAAGCGCGTTACGTAGACAGTACAATGACATTCTAGTGTTAGTGAGATGAGCTGGTATATGTTTCAGCAAGCGGTAGTAGCGAAAGACTCCATTATGTAAGCGCTGTAGGAAAGCGCGTTACGTAGACAGTACAATGACATTCTAGTGTTAGTGAGATGAGCTGGTATATGTTTCAGCAAGCGGTAGTAGCGAGAGACCCCATTATCTAAGCGCTGTTAGAACGCGCGTTACGTAGACAGTACAATGACATTCTAGTGTAAGTGAGATGAGCTGGTATATGTTTCAGCAAGCGGTAGTAGCGAGAGACTCCATTATCTAAGCGCTGTAGGAACGCGCGTTACTTAGACAGTACAATGACATTCTAGTGTTAGTGAGATGAGCTGGTATATGTTTCAGCAAGCGGTAGTAGCGAAATACTCCATTATGTAAGCGCTGTAGGAACGCGCGTTACGTAGACAGTACAATGACATTCTAGTGTAAGTGAGATGAGCTGGTATATGTTTCAGCAAGCGGTAGTAGCGAGAGACTCCATTATCTAAGCGCTGTAGGAACGCGCCTTACGTAGACAGTACAATGACATTCTAGTGTTAGTGAGATGAGCTGGTATATGTTTCAGCAAACGGTAGTAGCGAAAAACTCCATTATGTAAGAGCTGTAGGAAAGCGCGTTACGTAGACAGTACAATGACATTCTAGTGTTAGTGAGATGAGCTGGTATATGTTTCAGCAAGCCGTAGTAGCGAGAGACTCCATTATGTAAGCGCTGTAGGAAAGCGCATTATGTAGACAGTACAATGACATTCTAGTGTTAGTGAGATGAGCTGGTATATGTTTCAGCAAGCGGTAGTAGCGAGAGACTCCATTATGTAAGCGGTGTTGGAACGGGCGTTACGTAGGCAGTACATTGACATTCGGGTGTCAGTGAGATGAGATGCAATAGGTTTCAGCAAGCGGTAATATCGAAAGTCTACATTATGTAAGCGCTGTTAGAACGGGCGTTACGTAGACAGTACAATGACATTCTAGTGTAAGTGAGATGAGCTGGTATATGTTTCAGCAAGCGGTAGTAGCGAGAGACTCCATTATCTAAGCGCTGTTAGAACGCGCGTTACGTAGACAGTACAATGACATTCTAGTGTAAGTGAGATGAGCTGGTATATGTTTCAGCAAGCGGTAGTAGCGAGAGACTCCATTATCTAAGCGCTGTAGGAACGCGCGTTACTTAGACAGTACAATGACATTCTAGTGTTAGTGAGATGAGCTGGTATATGTTTCAGCAAGCGGTAGCAGCGAGAGACCCCATTATCTAAGCGCTGTTAGAACGCGCGTTACGTAGACAGTACAATGACATTCTAGTGTAAGTGAGATGAGCTGGTATATGTTTCAGCAAGCGGTAGTAGCGAGAGACTCCATTATCTAAGCGCTGTAGGAACGCGCGTTACGTAGACAGTACAACGACATTCTAGTGTAAGTGAGATGAGCTGGTATATGTTTCAGCAAGCGGTAGTAGCGAGAGACTCCATTATGTAAGCGGTGTTGGAAGGGGCGTTACGTAGGCAGTACATTGACATTCGGGTGTCAGTGAGATGAGATGGAATAGGTTTCAGCAAGCGGTAATATCGAAAGTCTATATTATGTAAGCGCTGTTAGAACGGGCGTTACGTAGACAGTACAGTGGCATTCGGGTGTCAGTGAGATGAGTTGTTATATGTTTCAGCAAGCGGTAATATCGAAATACTCCATTATGTATGCGCTGTAAGAACTCGCGTTACGTAGACAGTATAATGGCATTCTAGTGTTAGTGAGATGAGCTGGTATATGTTTCAGCAAGCGGTAATATCGAAATACTCCATTATGTAAGCGGTGTTGGAACGGGCGTTACGTAGGCAGTACAGATACATTAGGGTGCTAATGAGATGAGCTGGCATATGTTTCAGCAAGCGGTAGTATCGAAAGACTCCATTATGTAAGCGGTGTTGGAACGGGCGTTACGTAGGCAGTACAGATACATTAGGGTGCTAATGAGATGAGCTGGCATATGTTTCAACAAGCGGTAGTAGCGAAACACTCCATTATGTAAGCGCTGTAGGAACGCGCGTTACGTAGACAGTACAATGACATTCTAGTGTAAGCGAGATGAGCTGGTATTTGTTTCAGCAAGCGGTAGTAGCGAGAGACCCCATTATCTAAGCGCTGTTAGAACGCGCGTTACGTAGACAGTACAATGACATTCTAGTGTTAGTGAGATGAGCTGGTATATGTTTCAGCAAGCGGTGGTAGCGAAAAACTCCATTATGTAAGCGCTGTAGGAAAGCGCGTTACGTAGACAGTACAATGACATTCTAGTGTTAGTGAGATGAGCTGGTATATGTTTCAGCAAGCGGTAGTAGCGAAAGACTCCATTATGTAAGCGCTGTAGGAAAGCGCGTTACGTAGACAGTACAATGACATTCTAGTGTTAGTGAGATGAGCTGGTATATGTTTCAGCAAGCCGTAGTAGCGAGAGACTCCATTATGTAAGCGCTGTAGGAAAGCGCATTATGTAGACAGTACAATGACATTCTAGTGTTAGTGAGATGAGCTGGTATATGTTTCAGCAAGCGGTAGTAGCGAGAGACTCCATTATGTAAGCGGTGTTGGAACGGGCGTTGCGTAGGCAGTACATTGACATTCGGGTGTCAGTGAGATGAGATGGAATAGGTTTCAGCAAGCGGTAATATCGAAAGTCTACATTATGTAAGCGCTGTTAGAACGGGCGTTACGTAGACAGTACAATGACATTCTAGTGTAAGTGAGATGAGCTGGTATATGTTTCAGCAAGCGGTAGTAGCGAGAGACTCCATTATCTAAGCGCTGTAGGAACGCGCGTTACTTAGACAGTACAATGACATTCTAGTGTTAGTGAGATGAGCTGGTATATGTTTCAGCAAGCGGTAGTAGCGAAATACTCCATTATGTAAGCGCTGTAGGAACGCGCGTTACGTAGACAGTACAATGACATTCTAGTGTAAGTGAGATGAGCTGGTATATGTTTCAGCAAGCGGTAGTAGCGAGAGACTCCACTATCTAAGCGCTGTAGGAACGCGCCTTACGTAGACAGTACAATGACATTCTAGTGTTAGTGAGATGATCTGGTATATGTTTCAGCAAGCGGTAGTAGCGAAAAACTCCATTATGTAAGCGCTGTAGGAAAGCGCGTTACGTAGACAGTACAATGACATTCTACTGTTAGTGAGATGAGCTGGTATATGTTTCAGCAAGCGGTAGTAGCGAAAGACTCCATTATGTAAGCGCTGTAGGAAAGCGCGTTACGTAGACAGTACAATGACATTCTAGTGTTAGTGAGATGAGCTGGTATATGTTTCAGCAAGCGGTAGTAGCGAGAGACCCCATTATCTAAGCGCTGTTAGAACGCGCGTTACGTAGACAGTACAATGACATTCTAGTGTAAGTGAGATGAGCTGGTATATGTTTCAGCAAGCGGTAGTAGCGAGAGACTCCATTATCTAAGCGCTGTAGGAACGCGCGTTACTTAGACAGTACAATCACATTCTAGTGTTAGTGAGATGAGCTGGTATATGTTTCAGCAAGCGGTAGTAGCGAAATACTCCATTATGTAAGCGCTGTAGGAACGCGCGTTACGTAGACAGTACAATGACATTCTAGTGTAAGTGAGATGAGCTGGTATATGTTTCAGCAAGCGGTAGTAGCGAGAGACTCCATTATCTAAGCGCTGTAGGAACGCGCCTTACGTAGACAGTACAATGACATTCTAGTGTTAGTGAGATGAGCTGGTATATGTTTCAGCAAGCGGTAGTAGCGAAAAACTCCATTGTGTAAGAGCTGTAGGAAAGCGCGTTACGTAGACAGTACAATGACATTCTAGTGTTAGTGAGATGAGCTGGTATATGTTTCAGCAAGCCGTAGTAGCGAGAGACTCCATTATGTAAGCGCTGTAGGAAAGCGCATTATGTAGACAGTACAATGACATTCTAGTGTTAGTGAGATGAGCTGGTATATGTTTCAGCAAGCGGTAGTAGCGAGAGACTCCATTATGTAAGCGGTGTTGGAACGGGCGTTACGTAGGCAGTACATTGACATTCGGGTGTCAGTGAGATGAGATGGAATAGGTTTCAGCAAGCGGTAATATCGAAAGTCTACATTATGTAAGCGCTGTTAGAACGGGCGTTACGTAGACAGTACAATGACATTCTAGTGTAAGTGAGATGAGCTGGTATATGTTTCAGCAAGCGGTAGTAGCGAGAGACTCCATTATCTAAGCGCTGTAGGAACGCGCGTTACTTAGACAGTACAATGACATTCTAGTGTAAGTGAGATGAGCTGGTATATGTTTCAGCAAGCGGTAGTAGCGAGAGACTCCATTATCTAAGCGCTGTAGGAACGCGCGTTACGTAGACAGTACAACGACATTCTAGTGTAAGTGAGATGAGCTGGTATATGTTTCAGCAAGCGGTAGTAGCGAGAGGCTCCATTATGTAAGCGGTGTTGGAAGGGGCGTTACGTAGGCAGTACATTGACATTCGGGTGTCAGTGAGATGAGATGGAATAGGTTTCAGCAAGCGGTAATATCGAAAGTCTATATTATGTAAGCGCTGTTAGAACGGGCGTTACGTAGACAGTACAGTGGCATTCGGGTGTCAGTGAGATGAGTTGTTATATGTTTCAGCAAGCGGTAATATCGAAATACTCCATTATGTATGCGCTGTAAGAACTCGCGTTACGTAGACAGTATAATGGCATTCTAGTGTTAGTGAGATGAGCTGGTATATGTTTCAGCAAGCGGTAATATCGAAATACTCCATTATGTAAGCGGTGTTGGAACGGGCGTTACGTAGGCAGTACAGATACATTAGGGTGCTAATGAGATGAGCTGGCATATGTTTCAGCAAGCGGTAGTATCGAAAGACTCCATTATGTAAGCGGTGTTGGAACGGGCGTTACGTAGGCAGTACAGATACATTAGGGTGCTAATGAGATGAGCTGGCATATGTTTCAGCAAGCGGTAGTAGCGAAACACTCCATTATGTAAGCGCTGTAGGAACGCGCGTTACGTAGACAGTACAATGACATTCTAGTGTAAGCGAGATGAGCTGGTATTTGTTTCAGCAAGCGGTAGTAGCGAGAGACCCCATTATCTAAGCGCTGTTAGAACGCGCGTTACGTAGACAGTACAATGACATTCTAGTGTAAGTGAGATGAGCTGGTATATGTTTCAGCAAGCGGTAGTAGCGAGAGCCTCCATTATCTAAGCGCTGTAGGAAGGCGCGTTACTTAGACAGTACAATGACATTCTAGTGTTAGTGAGATGAGCTGGTATATGTTTCAGCAAGCCGTAGTAGCGAGAGACTCCATTATGTAAGCGCTGTAGGAAAGCGCATTATGTAGACAGTACAATGACATTCTACTGTTAGGGAGGTGAGCTGGTATATGTTTCAGCAAGCGGTAGTAGCGAGAGACTCCATTGTGTAAGCGGTGTTAGAACTACGTTACGCAGACAGTCCAGCGACATTCGAGTGCCAGTGAGATGAGTTGGTATATGTTTCAGCAAGCGGTAATATCGAAACAGTCCATTATGTAAGCGCTGTTAGAACGGGCGTTACGTAGACAGTACAGTGGCATTCGGGTGTCAGTGAGATGAGTTGGTATATGTTTCAGCAAGCGGTAATATCGAAATATTCCATTATGTAAGCGCTGTAAGAACTCGCGTTACTTAGACAGTAAAATGGCATTCTAGTGTTAGTGAGATGAGCTGGTATATGTTTCAGCAAGCCGTAGTAGCGAGAGACTCCATTATGTAAGCGCTGTAGGAAAGCGCATTATGTAGACAGTACAATGACATTCTAGTGTTAGTGAGATGAGCTGGTATATGTTTCAGCAAGCGGTAGTAGCGAGAGACTCCATTATGTAAGCGGTGTTGGAACGGGCGTTACGTAGGCAGTACATTGACATTCGGGTGTCAGTGAGATGAGATGGAATAGGTTTCAGCAAGCGGTAATATCGAAAGTCTACATTATGTAAGCGCTGTTAGAACGGGCGTTACGTAGACAGTACAATGACATTCTAGTGTAAGTGAGATGAGCTGGTATATGTTTCAGCAAGCGGTAGTAGCGAGAGACTCCATTATCTAAGCGCTGTAGGAACGCGCGTTACTTAGACAGTACAATGACATTCTAGTGTTAGTGAGATGAGCTGGTATATGTTTCAGCAAGCGGTAGCAGCGAGAGACCCCATTATCTAAGCGCTGTTAGAACGCGCGTTACGTAGACAGTACAATGACATTCTAGTGTAAGTGAGATGAGCTGGTATATGTTTCAGCAAGCGGTAGTAGCGAGAGACTCCATTATCTAAGCGCTGTAGGAACGCGCGTTACGTAGACAGTACAACGAGATTCTAGTGTAAGTGAGATGAGCTGGTATATGTTTCAGCAAGCGGTAGTAGCGAGAGACTCCATTATGTAAGCGGTGTTGGAAGGGGCGTTACGTAGGCAGTACATTGACATTCGGGTGTCAGTGAGATGAGATGGAATAGGTTTCAGCAAGCGGTAATATCGAAAGTCTATATTATGTAAGCGCTGTTAGAACGGGCGTTACGTAGACAGTACAGTGGCATTCGGGTGTCAGTGAGATGAGTTGTTATATGTTTCAGCAAGCGGTAATATCGAAATACTCCATTATGTATGCGCTGTAAGAACTCGCGTTACGTAGACAGTATAATGGCATTCTAGTGTTAGTGAGATGAGCTGGTATATGTTTCAGCAAGCGGTAATATCGAAATACTCCATTATGTAAGCGGTGTTGGAACGGGCGTTACGTAGGCAGTACAGATACATTAGGGTGCTAATGAGATGAGCTGGCATATGTTTCAGCAAGCGGTAGTATCGAAAGACTCCATTATGTAAGCGGTGTTGGAACGGGCGTTACGTAGGCAGTACAGATACATTAGGGTGCTAATGAGATGAGCTGGCATATGTTTCAGCAAGCGGTAGTAGCGAAACACTCCATTATGTAAGCGCTGTAGGAACGCGCGTTACGTAGACAGTACAATGACATTCTAGTGTAAGCGAGATGAGCTGGTATTTGTTTCAGCAAGCGGTAGTAGCGAGAGACCCCATTATCTAAGCGCTGTTAGAACGCGCGTTACGTAGACAGTACAATGACATTCTAGTGTAAGTGAGATGAGCTGGTATATGTTTCAGCAAGCGGTAGTAGCGAGAGACTCCATTATCTAAGCGCTGTAGGAAGGCGCGTTACTTAGACAGTACAATGACATTCTAGTGTTAGTGAGATGAGCTGGTATATGTTTCAGCAAGCCGTAGTAGCGAGAGACTCCATTATGTAAGCGCTGTAGGAAAGCGCTTTATGTAGACAGTACAATGACATTCTACTGTTAGGGAGGTGAGCTGGTATATATTTCAGCAAGCGGTAGTAGCGAGAGACTCCATTGTGTAAGCGGTGTTAGAACTACGTTACGCAGACAGTCCAGCGACATTCGAGTGCCAGTGAGATGAGTTGGTATATGTTTCAGCAAGCGGTAATATCGAAACAGTCCATTATGTAAGCGCTGTTAGAACGGGCGTTACGTAGACAGTACAGTGGCATTCGGGTGTCAGTGAGATGAGTTGGTATATGTTTCAGCAAGCGGTAATATCGAAATATTCCATTATGTAAGCGCTGTAAGAACTCGCGTTACTTAGACAGTAAAATGGCATTCTAGTGTTAGTGAGATGAGCTGGTATATGTTTCAGCAAGCGGTAGTAGCGAAAGACTCCATTATGTAAGCGCTGTAGGAAAGCGCGTTACATAGACAGTCCAGAGACATTCGGGTGTCAGTGAGATGAGCTGGTATATGTTTCAGCAAGCGGTAATATCCAAATACCCCATTATGTAAGCGGTGTTGGAACGGGCGTTACGTAGGCAGTACAGATACATTAGGGTGCTAATGAGATGAGCTGGCATATGTTTCAGCAAGCGGTAGTAGCGAAATACTCCATTATGTAAGCGCTGTAGGAACGCGCCTTACGTAGACAGTACAATGACATTCTAGTGTAAGCGAGATGAGCTGCTATTTGTTTCAGCAAGCGGTAGTAGCGAGAGACTCCATTATCTAAGCGCTGTTAGAACGCGCGTTACGTAGACAGTACAATGACATTCTAGTGTTAGTGAGATGAGCTGGTATATGTTTCAGCAAGCGGTAGTAGCGAAAGACTCCATTATGTAAGCGCTGTAGGAAAGCGCGTTACATAGACAGTCCAGAGACATTCGGGTGTCAGTGAGATGAGCTGGTATATGTTTGAGCAAGCGGTAATATCGAAATAGTCCATTATGTAAGCGCTGTTAGAACGGGGTTACGTAGACAGTCCAGACAGCTAATAATAAACGCATGCCACACTACAGCCAATCCAGCAATTTGCTCGTTTCTACCATCTGAACAAAAAATAAAAGCGCTTATCACATTAGAACTATAATAGTCGAACATGAGAAGACCTTAACGGTGCCTGCTTGAGTCACTTAGAGATAAGTGACATTGCAGGTGATACTAATTTAAAAAGAGCCATTACCAACGTTTCATGAATCGCGAAAAGCCACGATTACCTTTTTCTTTTCTCTTTTTTTTAATTATCTTTCTGCACAGTTTTGCGAGTTTTAACGTGAGGTGTCGGTTGCTTGTAGCTCGCGCGATACCAGGTTGACGCATTAACTTGAGTGTTTCTGGAGAAAGACGTCCCGTGGTGACTTTCGAACACTCGGCGCTTAGAGCATTAACATGAAGATGTTTAATAACTCGGTTATATTCTACCTCGATGTTCTCAATAACAGATCTTTCCATAGAACCGCTAGTGATTTGAGTAAATCCCAACAACGATAAGTTTAGGATTTCGTTTTTGAACACTGCGCCTTTCTTACCTTTTCGCGATAAAATGAATTTTGCGCAACGAATGTGATGGTCTGATACCATGTAAAGTTTTCGACAACTGCGACATCGGTTAGGCCGAATCTTCTGTTTACTATGATGTCGTCTATTTCATTATTGCATTATCCTTTTGGGGATTCCTACATCCAATGTTGAGGTAGAGGCTTTTGGGACTGTGAGTTACCCTTGATGGTCTAATGAGACTTAAAATGTTAAGAAACGTACGTGCTAAAGATTACTGTAGTTGTTATTTATCGTCTACATTTAAGAGAATATAGCTGTTATGGTACTGAGATATTTGGAAAACTCTGAACGGTAGGTGAACTTCCAACCTGAGATTGCCCTATCCGGGGAAGTCAGGAGTTATACACCACACCATCCGTACTCCTTGCCTTACCTTTCTCTCAGCATCTTTTGTACTTATCGATGCTACTAGCAATCAACTGTCAACGAGAGCATTTTTAAAATAATCCGTAAAAAACAATAGAATTCAGTGCGATCGCAAACGTAAACGATACAATGTAAAACTGGCCTCGTGCTAAACGAAATTCTGTTTAATAGAATAAAACGACTTAATTATAGTTAGCAAGATTTGTGTATTACATAGGTTTTCAATTCAAATAATAACATTAACTATGACGAGTGATATTTTATTATAAAGTTGGAAGCAGCAATTATTTGGGTGTCTCATGAGTTCACAGGGCACGCGAATGCAAGCAACAAACGGGTATCGGTGGTTCATGGTAGAATGCGCGTTTGCCACGAGATCGATTGTATCTGACTCAATGAAGATGCGGCAAGACACAGCTCTGTCATGCACTATGTACTGTGAATAGAATGGGACAGCTAGAATTCCACCATTGAACCACCTACACCATTTGATGGCAACATTATTGCGTATATCTCCATTTATGTGCTGTAGAGGGCAATAGCGCAGCATTTAGTTTGCTTTATTGGTGAAAGCGTGTTGCAAGTTAAAAGTTATTCAAAACGTCGAATCTTTGCTTACCAAAATCGTTGTGTCCCCATGTGATGACGCACTGCCAAGTTGTCCAAAAGGTTCCGCTCGCGTGAAGAATAAAAGCAGCATGAACTCCGTATGAGACCTCTTAACCGTGGCTTCACCGGGGAATAAAAAAGAACTAGCTGTATTTGCAAGTAGAGGCATTGGATCCATTTAGAAAGGTTTTGGATTATTTGTTGAAAGCGTCCAATGTATTTTCTTTGGTAGAAAAGATTTTAACCGATTAGAACTTCAACACAACATCCAGTATCTCCGAAAATCACCTAGACCTCAGGAACGGGTGAATACTATCTGTTACCTAGTCAATTCTGCAGTGAAACTGTCATCAAAAAGTACAATTATTTGAAGTACACCCGGGCTTTCTGCTTTTATTTTCTCCTTTTCTTATATTGGTAGAAATAACATTCACACCAATGCTAACAGTTTCACTGACTGGTGAGAAATTCCGTGTGGCATTACTTGTATATCTCTGCAGAGAGTTCACTTGTGTTCTAGCACAATTCCATAGTGAGAAGTAGCATTACTTGAACTTTGAAAATAGGCTGTATTTTTCATGAGGTGCTTTTCCATGAGAAGCGATTATCGAAAGACATACATTTGCACTAGCATCAACTAGAAATCGACTATTAATAGCAGGTTCTCAGTGAGCTGTTTCTCAAGACCACACGAAGACGGAATCTTCTGCTCATTAACGACAAGCATAGCTATCAATCCCATGTTTTCTCCTGAGGCATGAGTTATCAATAAAAAGATCATACTTTATATTTGAAGACGTTCCAAATTTCTAACCATATTTCAAGCTGACCTACATCAACGAAAACCATCAATCAGTCTCATGTTTTCCGTAGAATACAATCAAAACGCCCCATTCCAGGTTTCTTCCACTCTACCGGCTCTCAACTGTTTTTCTCGTTATTTGACTGATTCCCAGTTTCTCTGCATTAAAATAATCTACTGGACCATAAAGGATTAGGCTTTAAAAATTTTGATTTAACACTGCGACAAATGTCGGATGCATTGACAGGTCGTCAGAAGACCTCTTAATACCTCTTTCGATAGGTTATACATTGCTGAATTATGTCGCACATTTCTCTATCCTATGACAACGGATTATTAGATTAAGATTATACCGATTACGGAAAAGCGTTCGTTCGGGTAACCTCCTTCCTCTTAATTTCGTATTAAATTTTTGTGAATGGATGGACGTTGTGACTGCCCTCATAAGACTACTAACGCTAATTTGCAAAGTTGGGAGCGGAAAGAATTGGAGTGGATATGTGCCTAGTTAAAATATAGCTGCTTTAATGGTGAGATATTTGCAAAACAAGCGACGGTGTGAATTTTCAACCCTATGAGGGGGCGGGGGGCCTCGAGCTATTCATTACACCATCTGTGCCCCTTGCTTTGTCTTTCTCTCAAAAGTTTTTCGTTTCTATCTATGTTTCTATGTTTTATTTTTTCTATATTTTGTTTCAATTTACAATCTTATCAACATTCATTGTTAACTGCCTATTTCTTTTGTCGTGAAAAATAGCAGTAAACAATTAAAGTTTATAAGATTGTGACTAGTTGACTGTAAAACACCTTCTCTATTGAGCATAAGACAAACAAATCTTTACAAAAAAAAAACTGCTTCGTCGCCAAATAAAAAGCGTTTGTGTTTGAATTGAATTTGAAGGTTACCTACACCTCCTCTAGAACCAGCCTAAGTCAAAACCAGAACCGAAACGCGGTGATGATAATCCTCTATGGTAATCGTAGACGAATTGAAACAGAAGTGGTGGAAAGTGTGTGGGAAAACCAGAAAATGCAAAGCATTTTGGTTGGTAATCTTATTAATATTATTATTATAAGTTAAGTAAATCGAGGACAACTAATAATATCTACGTTTGAGTTTATCACACTACAAGCTTTCGTCCTCCTGTTAAATAACAGAACATTGGTTTTCTGTATTTCATCTCAATAGATAGTTCTCCTGAATGATAATGAGTAAGAGAAAAGTATAACAGCTTTTTTCGAGCATTTTGCTTTTATAACCTGTGCAGAACTACATGGTTAGAATATGCAGTGCAATGTAACTGGCAATATCTAGCAATTTCCAACTTTTTTTGCGGATTGTAACCATCAAGTGTAATGCATTCGTATTGATTGAACCCAGAAACAATTAGGCCCTCATTTGACTTCATTAGTCAGTAGTTTTGATCAATCACATTATCACCCCAGATATTGGCTAAAATATTCGCCAATAACGTGATAAGATGATGGGTTTTTTTACAACAGAATATTACACGTCTTTCGTCTGTTCTATAGAAACAGCTTGCAGGTAAGCTGCGATCAGTAATTGATTTCTAGTCCTTGTTAATACCAATATACGTCTTCCATCAGAGATTGGATTCCTAATGAAACAATACCGAGGATTGAAAAAAGTCCTAGTTAAAGTGCTCAAACCAATACCGTGGATATGAAGTGAAGTAGACAAAAACTTTTGAGGTTATTCACAGAAACGAAGGAAACGAAAGGGTAACACATCTCGGAGCAGACACTGAATATATCTATTCGATTGGTGGAACACGTCACTTAATGTCAATCTGCCACCAAGGTATATATTTTCTAGCACTCATTAAAAGCTTTAAATGAGAGCATTGATGTGCTTGAATAGCTTGCTTATTTTCATGACCGACTGTCCTTTAACCTTGGCATTGTTCAATATTGGTTAGTATTTTCCTTCTTCAAACAAACACGAGGTTGTTAAATAACTTTATTTAAAATATTTCGGCTGACATTTCATCATAATCGCCTTCTTCAGAGCCGTTTGTCCGCTACTCTTCCACCTCTCGAGAGAAGTGGATCGTCCGTGCGTGGTGGAGCGTGACAGAAATCTAATTTGAAAAAATTAGTTTGTTTATTATTTTTGCGGCGTATCGAACTTATTGCGCACTACAATAGCCATGATTAGAGACACAATAAAAATCCATCCAAATATTTCACAGAAGATGATTCATGAAAAAAATTGCAAAAAAAGTTAGCTGAACATGATAAACAAGCAAGCGCGACCAGAAGCAATACATCAAAAGAGAGGCATTTATGCTGATATCCGACAGTAAATATGGATCATATAAATAACGGTAGAAAATCACGACAGTGGCTGTACAAAATTTGAAAACTACTGTTTGGAAAATACTATTTGTAAACCAAGTCTCAATAAATAAGAAGCATCAAACCTTAACGATACAAGAAAGCTTCAAAAAAATTGGTTTAACATCATCCAACTGCGGCAGCATCACACTTTAACTTAGTCTCAAATCTTTATTGCGATGCCTAAACGTAGCCATCACATCAAAATTGAGCAAGAACACAGTGTAAATAACAATTCAGAGAGAGCTAAAATGGTAGTATAAGCTATAGCGAGTTCTGTCTATAACATCGGTGAACAACCTATGATAATAAGCATAAACAGATAACGGGGTAACATCAGAGAAAGTCACCATCAAACTAACAACCATACCGCTTCAAATGAAGTCGATCCTCACAGATTCTTTCATGCGAATCCAAGTCGATATTATCAAGAATGTGTGTTGGATTATATCTACACATAACAACACGGTCACGATTCTGTTCAACGCTTTCGGCCTAAACAATGCTTATTTAGCTCACAGCAGTTAACAATAATTGGGGATGGGATTTAGATGGAAACAGAAATGAGTACCGTTGCGTCAGTTTTTCTAAACGTTCGCGATATTCTTGAATTAACACTAAACCGTGGACGTCCAATCTGTTTATTTGCACTGCCATGCTCCAACTAAAATACTTTCTTCTAAATTCATAAAAAGAAGTCGTTTACAAAATACAGGAGATCTAAAAAAGGAAAAATCCCCGTGAATAAAATTTGACTGCCGAAACCGTCGACAATTTTATAGGTGTTAGAAAACATAATTGTAATCAGTTATGACGCTAGGTGTCGTTGTTCAAATAATAAAATGATGCAAACAGAAACACACTGAAACTAATTTTTGGTATAAGAAAATCACCTGCGAAACAATAATTGGAGATGGTCTATTGTTTTGCAAATCTTCCTCTGTTGGTAAGCAATATTTTTTGTCTGTAAACTTATTTTGACGATAATGGTGTTTCTTCTAAATTGGAAACTATCACCGCATTGTTGGTTATTAGAGTATCCATGCGTATTATTCATGGCCAGGTTAGGTCTTTCGTATTGATTCTCATACTGCATGCGTTTTGCTTGATCGTTTCTCCGGTGGTTGGAATCATCCATATTATTTACAAACCTGAAAAAACATACTGTAAATAAAACCAAATATTTCTGCAACATAACATTTTTGCGGGAAAAATACCTAAAAATTTAACATTAAATAAACAACCGGTCACTGCTTCACAAGGAAAAGGAGTAATAAACATCAAGTGGCATTTGAAAAATATGTATTGTATTTATAGGCGCAATTATTAAATTACCACAAGAAATCGATCATCGAGATTGAAGCAACCAACAAGACTACTATTCCAACTTGTGAAATAGGATATTTTACTATACGAACTACACTAACCTAATCACAAGGTAAACGTTAATGGTAACAGTGCTTGAAAAATCGATATTACCACCCAGAAGCCCAGCTAATAATAAACGCATGCCACACTACAGCCAATCCAGCAATTTGCTCGTTTCTACCATCTGAACAAAAAATAAAAGCGCTTATCACATTAGAACTATAATAGTCGAACATGAGAAGACCTTAACGGTGCCTGCTTGAGTCACTTGGAGATAAACAACATTGCAGGTGATACTAATTTAAAAAGAGCCATTACCAACGTTTCATGAATCGCGAAAAGCCACGAAAAATCCCGGAAGGTGCCTTAAAAGTGCTGAAATAAACGCTGAAAAAAATCTAACGAAATAAATGTAGAAAGGATTTCGCTTGCATTGATAGCCAAATTCTGATAAATTCTATAGCCCCCGAAATCTTTACGAGTGGAAAAGTGAAATAACGAAAGCAAACAAAACAGCGCGTTCCCAGCAATGCTAAAATTTGCACTGCCCAAGCGTACGACGTTAATTTCCACTTTTTTCCATGCAGAAAACTTCAAAACAATTACATTTGCAGCATTCCGTGTACTTTTTGACAGTGCTATAGGTGGATGATCATAGCTGCACAAAATTGAAAAGTTTAACACTTTCAATTTTCGTAGAAAGAACATCGACATGCTTAGAAAGAATACTCCAGAAAATTAGGTGAACGAAAGCTGTTATCGTTCAAAATTGATTTTTCGCCCAGGTGTGGAATTAGCAACTGCTTACGAAAGTGGTGGTAATACTGGCGATCTTACCATTCAACGAAGAAAAATGGGAAAGCTAAACAACAAAATATTCGACATAAGAATTCTCTTAGCAAACACCGATTCGGAAGGGCACAAAGCAAAGCTAAAATGCAAAAAAAAAAGCTTTTAGAACTCTTCAACATAGCCGAATGACCCACGTGCCTAATAGTGATCGCGATAGGACTCCTAAGAAAAACTCATGAAACTCGTCCACTCTCGACGTGCTGCCCTCGCATAAGAGTTGTTAGAATTAGCGTATTAGAAATTAATTTCAAAAAAGAGAATTGGATTCACTCAAAACCGTGAAGTGATAGATGAAATATTCTTCAAAAATCCGCTATCTTTTGTCAAGAGTACCCACTCGTCTAAACATGTTGCAAAATGATGAACGAGATCCAGAAAATACTTTATGAAATAGAACATGATTTGAATTAACGAAGCGTAAAGACTGGGATTACGAAATTCATCTAACCCAACAAAAAACAGTCAGTGCCAACATAAAACCGAATATTGGCACAACAATTTATTGCAAAAGATGAATGCGTAACTATATCAAACTTAAAAGAATTTCTTCGCCAATAACATGACTAGATGAACAAAATAGTGCTCCAATAAAATGCTACTACTTTGGAAAACATTATTTCAAAAAATGTGTGACATTGATGAGACGAGTTTCACCATAAAGCAATCACTGGAAACATGCGTTTTCGCTGGAGCACGTTATTTTATCAGGAATAAAAAGTGCAAGTTTATCTCATTAATGGTTTATCGATCGATAACTTGGCTAGTGATTAAACGTCAGTATTCTAAAAAGTAGCAATGCTTAACGTTAAGAACCTACCGACGAAAGTCTGCATTATGTAAGCGCTGTTAGAACCACGTTACCTAGACAGCCCAGAGAGATTCTAGTGTTAGTTAGATGAGCTGGTATATGTTTCAGCATCTAGTGTTAGTGAGATGAGTTGGTATATGTTTCAGCAAGCGGTAATATCGAAATACTCCATTATGTAAGCGGTGTTGGAACGGGCGTTACGTAGGCAGTACAGAGACATTAGGGTGTTAATGGGATGAGCTGGCATATGTTTCAGCAAGCGGGAATATCGAAATACTCCATTATGTAAGCGCTGTAAGAACTCGCGTTACGTAGACAGTAAAATGGCATTCTAGTGTTAGTGAGATGAGCTGGCATATGTTTCAGCAAGCGGTAGTATAGAAAGACTCCATTGTGTAAGCGGTGTTAGAACTACGTTACGTAGACAGTCCAGCGACATTCGAGTGCCAGTGAGATGAGTTGGTATATGTTTCAGCAAGCGGTAATATCGAAACAGTCCATTATGTAAGCGCTGTAGGAACGCGCGTTACGTAGACAGTACAATGACATTCTGGTGTCAGTGAGATGAGTTGGAATAGGTTTCAGCAAGCGGTAATATCGAAAGCCTACATTATGTAAGCGCTGTTAGAACGGGCGTTACGTAGACAGTACAGTGGCATTCGGGTGTCAGTGAGATGAGTTGTTATATGTTTCAGCAAGCGGTAATATCGAAATACTCCATTATGTAAGCGGTGTTGGAACGGGCGTTACGTAGGCAGTACAGATACATTAGGGTGCTAATGAGATGAGCTGGCATATGTTTCAGCAAGCGGTAGTAGCGAGAGACTCCATTATCTAAGCGCTGTAGGAACGCGCGTTACGTAGACAGTACAATGACATTCTAGTGTTAGTGAGATGAGCTGGTATATGTTTCAGCAAGCGGTAGTAGCGAAATACTCCATAATGTAAGCGCTGTAGGAACGCGCGTTACGTAGACAGTACAATGACATTCTAGTGTTAGTGAGATGAGCTGGTATATGTTTCAGCAAGCGGTAGTAGCGAGAGACCCCATTATCTAAGCGCTGTTAGAACGCGCGTTACGTAGACAGTACAATGACATTCTAGTGTAAGTGAGATGAGCTGGTATATGTTTCAGCAAGCGGTAGTAGCGAGAGACTCCATTATCTAAGCGCTATAGGAACGCGCGTTACTTAGACAGTACAATGACATTCTAGTGTTAGTGAGATGAGCTGGTATATGTTTCAGCAAGCGGTAGTAGCGAAATACTCCATTATGTAAGCGCTGTAGGAACGCGCGATACGTAGACAGTACAATGACATTCTAGTGTAAGTGAAATGAGCTGGTATATGTTTCAGCAAGCGGTAGTAGCGAGAGACTCCATTATCTAAGCGCTGTAGGAACGCGCGTTACGTAGACAGTACAATGACATTCTAGTGTTAGTGAGATGAGCTGGTATATGTTTCAGCAAGCGGTAGTAGCGAAAAACTCCATTATGTAAGCGCTGTAGGAAAGCGCGTTACGTAGACAGTACAATGACCTTCTAGTGTTAGTGAGATGAGCTGGTATATGCTTCAGCAAGCGGTAGTAGCGAAAGACTCCATTATGTAAGCGCTGTAGGAAAGCGCATTATGTAGACAGTACAATGACATTCTAGTGTTAGTGAGATGAGCTGGTATATGTTTCAGCAAGCGGTAGTAGCGAGAGACTCCATTATGTAAGCGGTGTTGGAACGGGCGTTACGTAGGCAGTACATTGACATTCGGGTGTCAGTGAGATGAGATGCAATAGGTTTCAGCAAGCGGTAATATCGAAAGTCTACATTATGTAAGCGCTGTTAGAACGGGCGTTACGTAGACAGTACAGTGGCATTCGGGTGTCAGTGAGATGAGTTGTTATATGTTTCAGCAAGCGGTAATATCGAAATACTCCATTATGTATGCGCTGTAAGAACTCGCGTTACGTAGACAGTGTAATGGCATTCTAGTGTTAGTGAGATGAGCTGGTATATGTTTCAGCAAGCGGTATTATCGAAATACTCCATTATGTATGCGCTGTAAGAACTCGCGTTACGTAGACAGTATAATGGCATTCTAGTGTTAGTGAGATGAGTTGGTACATGTTTCAGCAAGCGGTAATATCGAAACAGTCCATTATGTAAGCGCTGTTAGAACGGGCGTTACGTAGACAGTACAGTGGCATTCGGGTGTCAGTGAGATGAGTTGGTATATGTTTCAGCAAGCGGTAATATCGAAATACTCCATTATGTAAGCGGTGTTGGAACGGGCGTTACGTAGACAGTAAAATGGCATTCTAGTGTTAGTGAGATGAGCTGGTATATGTTTCAGCAAGCGGTAGTAGCGAAATACTCCATTATGTAAGCGCTGTAGGAACGCGCGTTACGTAGACAGTACAATGACATTCTAGTGTAAGTGAGATGGGCTGGTATATGTTTCAGCAAGCGGTAGTAGCGAGAGACTCCATTATCTAAGCGCTGTAGGAAAGCGCGTTACGTAGACAGTACAATGACATTCTAGTGTTAGTGAGATGAGCTGGTATATGTTTCAGCAAGCGGTAGTAGCGAAAAACTCCATTATGTAAGCGCTGTAGGAAAGCGCGTTACGTAGACAGTACAATGACATTCTAGTGTTAGTGAGATGAGCTGGTATATGTTTCAGCAAGCGGTAGTAGCGAAAGACTCCATTATCTAAGCGCTGTAGGAAAGCGCGTTACGTATACAGTACAATGACATTCTAGTGTTAGTGAGATGAGCTGGTATATGTTTCAGCAAGCCGTAGTAGCGAGAGACTCCATTATGTAAGCGCTGTAGGAAAGCGCATTATGTAGACAGTACAATGACATTCTAGTGTTAGTGAGATGAGCTGGTATATGTTTCAGCAAGCGGTAGTAGCGAGAGAGTCCATTATGTAAGCGGTGTTGGAACGGGCGTTGCGTAGGCAGTACATTGACATTCGGGTGTCAGTGAGATGAGATGGAATAGGTTTCAGCAAGCGGTAATATCGAAAGTCTACATTATGTAAGCGCTGTTAGAACGGGCGTTACGTAGACAGTACAATGACATTCTAGTGTAAGTGAGATGAGCTGGTATATGTTTCAGCAAGCGGTAGTAGCGAGAGACCCCATTATCTAAGCGCTGTTAGAACGCGCGTTACGTAGACAGTACAATGACATTCTAGTGTAAGTGAGATGAGCTGGTATATGTTTCAGCAAGCGGTAGTAGCGAGAGACTCCATTATCTAAGCGCTGTAGGAAACGCGCGTTACTTAGACAGTACAATGACATTCTAGTGTTAGTAAGATGAGCTGGTATATGTTTCAGCAAGCGGTAGTAGCGAAATACTCCATTATGTAAGCGCTGTAGGAACGCGCGTTACGTAGACAGTACAATGACATTCTAGTGTAAGTGAGATGAGCTGGTATATGTTTCAGCAAGCGGTAGTAGCGAGAGACTCCATTATCTAAGCGCTGTAGGAACGCGCCTTACGTAGACAGTACAATGACATTCTAGTGTTATTGAGATGAGCTGGTATATGTTTCAGCAAGCGGTAGTAGCGAAAAACTCCATTATGTAAGCGCTGTAGGAAAGCGCGTTACGTAGACAGTACAATGACATTCTAGTGTTAGTGAGATGAGCTGGTATATGTTTCAGCAAGCGGTAGTAGCGAAAGACTCCATTATGTAAGCGCTGTAGGAAAGCGCGTTACGTAGACAGTACAATGACATTCTAGTGTTAGTGAGATGAGCTGGTATATGTTTCAGCAAGCGGTAGTAGCGAGAGACCCCATTATCTAAGCGCTGTTAGAACGCGCGTTACGTAGACAGTACAATGACATTCTAGTGTAAGTGAGATGAGCTGGTATATGTTTCAGCAAGCGGTAGTAGCGAGAGACTCCATTATCTAAGCGCTGTAGGAACGCGCGTTACTTAGACAGTACAATGACATTCTAGTGTTAGTGAGATGAGCTGGTATATGTTTCAGCAAGCGGTAGTAGCGAAATACTCCATTATGTAAGCGCTGTAGGAACGCGCGTTACGTAGACAGTACAATGACATTCTAGTGTAAGTGAGATGAGCTGGTATATGTTTCAGCAAGCGGTAGTAGCGAGAGACTGCATTATCTAAGCGCTGTAGGAACGCGCCTTACGTAGACAGTACAATGACATTCTAGTGTTAGTGAGATGAGCTGGTATATGTTTCAGCAAGCGGTAGTAGCGAAAAACTCCATTATGTAAGCGCTGTTAGAAC
The DNA here is from genome assembly GCF_964341445.2 of Mesoplodon mirus. Classification (NCBI taxonomy): domain Eukaryota; kingdom Metazoa; phylum Chordata; class Mammalia; order Artiodactyla; family Ziphiidae; genus Mesoplodon; species Mesoplodon mirus. The sequence goes on along the minus strand of NW_028294085.1, from coordinate 12,895 downwards.
GGGCGTTACGTAGACAGTACAGTGGCATTCGGGTGTCAGTGAGATGAGTTGGTATATGTTTCAGCAAGCGGTAATATCGAAATACTCCATTATGTAAGCGGTGTTGGAACGGGCGTTACGTAGGCAGTACAGAGACATTAGGGTGTTAATGGGATGAGCTGGCATATGTTTCAGCAAGCGGGAATATCGAAATACTCCATTATGTAAGCGGTGTTAGAACTACTTTACGTAGACAGTCCAGCGACATTCGAGTGCCAGTGAGATGAGTTGGTATATGTTTCAGCAAGCGGTAATATCGAAACAGTCCATTATGTAAGCGCTGTAGGAACGCGCGTTACGTAGACAGTACAATGACATTCTGGTGTCAGTGAGATGAGTTGGAATAGGTTTCAGCAAGCGGTAATATCGAAAGTCTACATTATGTAAGCGCTGTTAGAACGGGCGTTACGTAGACAGTACAGTGGCATTCGGGTGTCAGTGAGATGAGTTGTTATATGTTTCAGCAAGCGGTAATATCGAAATACTCCATTATGTAAGCGGTGTTGGGACGGGCGTTACGTAGGCAGTACAGATACATTAGGGTGCTAATGAGATGAGCTGGCATATGTTTCAGCAAGCGGTAGTAGCGAGAGACTCCATTATCTAAGCGCTGTAGGAACGCGCGTTACGTAGACAGTACAATGACATTCTAGTGTTAGTGAGATGAGCTGGTATATGTTTCAGCAAGCGGTAGTAGCGAAATACTCCATTATGTAAGCGCTGTAGGAACGCGCGTTACGTAGACAGTACAATGACATTCTAGTGTTAGTGAGATGAGCTGGTATATGTTTCAGCAAGCGGTAGTAGCGAGAGACCCCATTATCTAAGCGCTGTTAGAACGCGCGTTACGTAGACAGTACAATGACATTCTAGTGTAAGTGAGATGAGCTGGTATATGTTTCAGCAAGCGGTAGTAGCGAGAGGACTCCATTATCTAAGCGCTGTAGGAACGCGCGTTACTTAGACAGTACAATGACATTCTAGTGTTAGTGAGATGAGCTGGTATATGTTTCAGCAAGCGGTAGTAGCGAAATACTCCATTATGTAAGCGCTGTAGGGAAGCGCATTATGTAGACAGTACAATGACATTCTAGTGTTAGTGAGATGAGCTGGTATATGTTTCAGCAAGCGGTAGTAGCGAGAGACTCCATTATGTAAGCGGTGTTGGAACGGGCGTTACGTAGGCAGTACATTGACATTCGGGTGTCAGTGAGATGAGATGCAATAGGTTTCAGCAAGCGGTAATATCAAAAGTCTACATTATGTAAGCACTGTTAGAACGGGCGTTACGTAGACAGTACAGTGGCATTCGGGTGTCAGTGAGATGAGTTGTTATATGTTTCAGCAAGCGGTAGTAGCGAAAAACTCCATTATGTAAGCGCTGTAGGAAAGCGCGTTACGTAGACAGTACAATGACATTCTAGTGTTAGTGAGATGAGCTGGTATATGTTTCAGCAAGCGGTAGTAGCGAAATACTCCATTATGTAAGCGCTGTAGGAACGCGCGTTACGTAGACAGTACAATGACATTCTAGTGTAAGTGAGATGAGCTGGTATATGTTTCAGCAAGCGGTAGTAGCGAGAGACTCCATTATCTAAGCGCTGTAGGAACGCGCGTTACTTAGACAGTACAATGACATTCTAGTGTTAGTGAGATGAGCTGGCATATGTTTCAGCAAGCGGGAATATCGAAATACTCCATTATGTAAGCGCTGTAAGAACTCGCGTTACGTAGACAGTAAAATGGCATTCTAGTGTCAGTGAGATGAGCTGGTATATGTTTCAGCAAGCGGTAGTAGCGAAATACTCCATTATGTAAGCGCTGTAGGAACGCGCGTTACGTAGACAGTACAATGACATTCTAGTGTAAGTGAGATGAGCTGGTATATGTTTCAGCAAGCGGTAGTAGCGAGAGACTCCATTATCTAAGCGCTGTAGGAAAGCGCGTTACGTAGACAGTACAATGACATTCTAGTGTTAGTGAGATGAGCTGGTATATGTTTCAGCAAGCGGTAGTAGCGAAAAACTCCATTATGTAAGCGCTGTAGGAAAGCGCGTTACGTAGACAGTACAATGACATTCTAGTGTTAGTGAGATGAGCTGGTATATGTTTCAGCAAGCGGTAGTAGCGAAAGACTCCATTATGTAAGCGCTGTAGGAAAGCGCGTTACGTAGACAGTACAATGACATTCTAGTGTTCGTGAGATGAGCTGGTATATGTTTCAGCAAGCCGTAGTAGCGAGAGACTCCATTATGTAAGCGCTGTAGGAAAGAGCATTATGTAGACAGTACAATGACATTCTAGTGTTAGTGAGATGAGCTGGTATATGTTTCAGCAAGCGGTAGTAGCGAAATACTCCATTATGTAAGCGCTGTAGGAACGCGCGTTACGTAGACAGTACAATGACATTCTAGTGTAAGTGAGATGAGCTGGTATATGTTTCAGCAAGCGGTAGTAGCGAGAGACTCCATTATGTAAGCGCTGTAGGAACGCGCCTTAGGTAGACAGTACAATGACATTCTAGTGTTAGTGAGATGAGCTGGTATATGTTTCAGCAAGCGGTAGTAGCGAAAAACTCCATTATGTAAGCGCTGTAGGAACGCGCGTTACGTAGACAGTACAATGACATTCTAGTGTAAGTGAGATGAGCTGGTATATGTTTCAGCAAGCGGTAGTAGCGAGAGACTCCATTATGTAAGCGGTGTTGGAACGGGCGTTGCGTAGGCAGTACATTGACATTCGGGTGTCAGTGAGATGAGATGGAATAGGTTTCAGCAAGCGGTAATATCGAAAGTCTACATTATGTAAGCGCTGTTAGAACGGGCGCTACGTAGACAGTACAATGACATTCTAGTGTAAGTGAGATGAGCTGGTATATGTTTCAGCAAGCGGTAGTAGCGAGAGACCCCATTATCTAAGCGCTGTTAGAACGCGCGTTACGTAGACAGTACAATGACATTCTAGTGTAAGTGAGATGAGCTGGTATATGTTTCAGCAAGCGGTAGTAGCGAAATACTCCATTATGTAAGCGCTGTAGGAACGCGCGTTACGTAGACAGTACAATGACATTCTAGTGTAAGTGAGATGAGCTGGTATATGTTTCAGCAAGCGGTAGTAGCGAGAGACTCCACTATCTAAGCGCTGTAGGAACGCGCCTTACGTAGACAGTACAATGACATTCTAGTGTTAGTGAGATGAGCTGGTATATGTTTCAGCAAGCGGTAGTAGCGAAAAACTCCATTATGTAAGCGCTGTAGGAAAGCGCGTTACGTAGACAGTACAATGATATTCTAGTGTTAGTGAGATGAGCTGGTATATGTTTCAGCAAGCGGTAGTAGCGAAATACTCCATTATGTAAGCGCTGTAGGAACGCGCGTTACGTAGACAGTACAATGACATTCTAGTGTTAGTGAGATGAGCTGGTATATGTTTCAGCAAGCGGTAGTAGCGAAATACTCCATTATGTAAGCGCTGTAGGAACGCGCGTTACGTAGACAGTACAATGACATTCTAGTGTAAGTGAGATGAGCTGGTATATGTTTCAGCAAGCGGTAGTAGCGAGAGACTCCACTATCTAAGCGCTGTAGGAACGCGCCTTACGTAGACAGTACAATGACATTCTAGTGTTAGTGAGATGAGCTGGTATATGTTTCAGCAAGCGGTAGTAGCGAAAAACTCCATTATGTAAGCGCTGTAGGAACGCGCGTTACGTAGACAGTACAATGACATTCTAGTGTAAGTGAGATGAGCTGGTATATGTTTCAGCAAGCGGTAGTAGCGAGAGACTCCATTATGTAAGCGGTGTTGGAACGGGCGTTGCGTAGGCAGTACATTGACATTCGGGTGTCAGTGAGATGAGATGGAATAGGTTTCAGCAAGCGGTAATATCGAAAGTCTACATTATGTAAGCGCTGTTAGAACGGGCGCTACGTAGACAGTACAATGACATTCTAGTGTAAGTGAGATGAGCTGGTATATGTTTCAGCAAGCGGTAGTAGCGAGAGACCCCATTATCTAAGCGCTGTTAGAACGCGCGTTACGTAGACAGTACAATGACATTCTAGTGTAAGTGAGATGAGCTGGTATATGTTTCAGCAAGCGGTAGTAGCGAGAGACTCCATTATCTAAGCGCTGTAGGAACGCGCGTTACTTAGACAGTACAATGACATTCTAGTGTTAGTGAGATGAGCTGGTATATGTTTCAGCAAGCGGTAGTAGCGAAATACTCCATTATGTAAGCGCTGTAGGAACGCGCGTTACGTAGACAGTACAATGACATTCTAGTGTAAGTGAGATGAGCTGGTATATGTTTCAGCAAGCGGTAGTAGCGAGAGACTCCACTATCTAAGCGCTGTAGGAACGCGCCTTACGTAGACAGTACAATGACATTCTAGTGTTAGTGAGATGAGCTGGTATATGTTTCAGCAAGCGGTAGTAGCGAAAAACTCCATTATGTAAGCGCTGTAGGAAAGCGCGTTACGTAGACAGTACAATGATATTCTAGTGTTAGTGAGATGAGCTGGTATATGTTTCAGCAAGCGGTAGTAGCGAAAGACTCCATTATGTAAGCGCTGTATTAAAGCGCGTTACGTAGACAGTACAATGACATTCTAGTGTTAGTGAGATGAGCTGGTATATGTTTCAGCTAGCGGTAGTAGCGAGAGACTCCATTATCTAAGCGCTGTAGGAACGCGCGTTACTTAGACAGTACAATGACATTCTAGTGTTAGTGAGATGAGCTGGTATATGTTTCAGCAAGCGGTAGTAGCGAAATACTCCATTATGTAAGCGCTGTAGGAACGCGCGTTACGTAGACAGTACAATGACATTCTAGTGTAAGTGAGATGAGCTGGTATATGTTTCAGCAAGCGGTAGTAGCGAGAGACTCCATTATCTAAGCGCTGTAGGAACGCGCGTTACTTAGACAGTACAATGACATTCTAGTGTTAGTGAGATGAGCTGGTATATGTTTCAGCAAGCGGTAGTAGCGAAATACTCCATTATGTAAGCGCTGTAGGAACGCGCGTTACGTAGAGAGTACAATGACATTCTAGTGTAAGTGAGATGAGCTGGTATATGTTTCAGCAAGCGGTAGTAGCGAGAGACTCCACTATCTAAGCGCTGTAGGAACGCGCCTTACGTAGACAGTACAATGACATTCTAGTGTTAGTGAGATGAGCTGGTATATGTTTCAGCAAGCGGTAGTAGCGAAAAACTCCATTATGTAAGCGCTGTAGGAAAGCGCGTTACGTAGACAGTACAATGATATTCTAGTGTTAGTGAGATGAGCTGGTATATGTTTCAGCAAGCGGTAGTAGCGAAATACTCCATTATGTAAGCGCTGTAGGAACGCGCGTTACGTAGACAGTACAATGACATTCTAGTGTTAGTGAGATGAGCTGGTATATGTTTCAGCAAGCGGTAGTAGCGAAATACTCCATTATGTAAGCGCTGTAGGAACGCGCGTTACGTAGACAGTACAATGACATTCTAGTGTAAGTGAGATGAGCTGGTATATGTTTCAGCAAGCGGTAGTAGCGAGAGACTCCACTATCTAAGCGCTGTAGGAACGCGCCTTACGTAGACAGTACAATGACATTCTAGTGTTAGTGAGATGAGCTGGTATATGTTTCAGCAAGCGGTAGTAGCGAGAGACTCCATTATGTAAGCGGTGTTGGAACGGGCGTTGCGTAGGCAGTACATTGACATTCGGGTGTCAGTGAGATGAGATGGAATAGGTTTCAGCAAGCGGTAATATCGAAAGTCTACATTATGTAAGCGCTGTTAGAACGGGCGCTACGTAGACAGTACAATGACATTCTAGTGTTAGCGAGATGAGCTGGTATATGTTTCAGCAAGCGGTAGTAGCGAAATACTCCATTATGTAAGCGCTGTAGGAACGCGCGTTACGTAGACAGTACAATGACATTCTAGTGTAAGTGAGATGAGCTGGTATATGTTTCAGCAAGCGGTAGTAGCGAGAGACTCCACTATCTAAGCGCTGTAGGAACGCGCCTTACGTAGACAGTACAATGACATTCTAGTGTTAGTGAGATGAGCTGGTATATGTTTCAGCAAGCGGTAGTAGCGAAAAACTCCATTATGTAAGCGCTGTAGGAAAGCGCGTTACGTAGACAGTACAATGACATTCTAGTGTTAGTGAGATGAGCTGGTATATGTTTCAGCTAGCGGTAGTAGCGAGAGACCCCATTATCTAAGCGCTGTAGGAACGCGCGTTACTTAGACAGTACAATGACATTCTAGTGTTAGTGAGATGAGCTGGTATATGTTTCAGCAAGCGGTAGTAGCGAGAGACTCCACTATCTAAGCGCTGTAGGAACGCGCCTTACGTAGACAGTACAATGACATTCTAGTGTTAGTGAGATGAGCTGGTATATGTTTCAGCAAGCGGTAGTAGCGAAAAACTCCATTATGTAAGCGCTGTAGGAAAGCGCGTTACGTAGACAGTACAATGATATTCTAGTGTTAGTGAGATGAGCTGGTATATGTTTCAGCAAGCGGTAGTAGCGAAAGACTCCATTATGTAAGCGCTGTATTAAAGCGCGTTACGTAGACAGTACAATGACATTCTAGTGTTAGTGAGATGAGCTGGTATATGTTTCAGCTAGCGGTAGTAGCGAGAGACCCCATTATCTAAGCGCTGTTAGAACGCGCGTTACGTAGACAGTACAATGACATTCTAGTGTAAGTGAGATGAGCTGGTATATGTTTCAGCAAGCGGTAGTAGCGAGAGACTCCATTATCTAAGCGCTGTAGGAACGCGCGTTACTTAGACAGTACAATGACATTCTAGTGTTAGTGAGATGAGCTGGTATATGTTTCAGCAAGCGGTAGTAGCGAAATACTCCATTATGTAAGCGCTGTAGGAACGCGCGTTACGTAGACAGTACAATGACATTCTAGTGTAAGTGAGATGAGCTGGTATATGTTTCAGCAAGCGGTAGTAGCGAGAGACTCCATTATCTAAGCGCTGTAGGAACGCGCCTTACGTAGACAGTACAATGACATTCTAGTGTTAGTGAGATGAGCTGGTATATGTTTCAGCAAGCGGTAGTAGCGAAACACTCCATTATGTAAGCGCTGTAGGAAAGCGCGTTACGTAGACAGTACGATGACATTCTAGTGTTAGTGAGATGAGCTGGTATATGCTTCAGCAAGCCGTAGTAGCGAGAGACTCCATTATGTAAGCGCTGTAGGAAAGCGCATTATGTAGACAGTACAATGACATTCTAGTGTTAGTGAGATGAGCTGGTATATGTTTCAGCAAGCGGTAGTAGCGAGAGACTCCATTATGTAAGCGGTGTTGGAACGGGCGTTACGTAGGCAGTACATTGACATTCGGGTGTCAGTGAGATGAGATGGAATAGGTTTCAGCAAGCGGTAATATCGAAAGTCTACATTATGTAAGCGCTGTTAGAACGGGCGTTACGTAGACAGTACAATGACATTCTAGTGTTAGTGAGATGAGCTGGTATATGTTTCAGCAAGCGGTAGTAGCGAAAAACTCCATTATGTAAGCGCTGTAGGAAAGCGCGTTACGTAGACAGTACAATGATATTCTAGTGTTAGTGAGATGAGCTGGTATATGTTTCAGCAAGCGGTAGTAGCGAAATACTCCATTATGTAAGCGCTGTAGGAACGCGCGTTACGTAGACAGTACAATGACATTCTAGTGTTAGTGAGATGAGCTGGTATATGTTTCAGCAAGCGGTAGTAGCGAAATACTCCATTATGTAAGCGCTGTAGGAACGCGCGTTACGTAGACAGTACAATGACATTCTAGTGTAAGTGAGATGAGCTGGTATATGTTTCAGCAAGCGGTAGTAGCGAGAGACTCCACTATCTAAGCGCTGTAGGAACGCGCCTTACGTAGACAGTACAATGACATTCTAGTGTTAGTGAGATGAGCTGGTATATGTTTCAGCAAGCGGTAGTAGCGAAAAACTCCATTATGTAAGCGCTGTAGGAACGCGCGTTACGTAGACAGTACAATGACATTCTAGTGTAAGTGAGATGAGCTGGTATATGTTTCAGCAAGCGGTAGTAGCGAGAGACTCCATTATGTAAGCGGTGTTGGAACGGGCGTTGCGTAGGCAGTACATTGACATTCGGGTGTCAGTGAGATGAGATGGAATAGGTTTCAGCAAGCGGTAATATCGAAAGTCTACATTATGTAAGCGCTGTTAGAACGGGCGCTACGTAGACAGTACAATGACATTCTAGTGTAAGTGAGATGAGCTGGTATATGTTTCAGCAAGCGGTAGTAGCGAGAGACCCCATTATCTAAGCGCTGTTAGAACGCGCGTTACGTAGACAGTACAATGACATTCTAGTGTAAGTGAGATGAGCTGGTATATGTTTCAGCAAGCGGTAGTAGCGAGAGACTCCATTATCTAAGCGCTGTAGGAACGCGCGTTACTTAGACAGTACAATGACATTCTAGTGTTAGTGAGATGAGCTGGTATATGTTTCAGCAAGCGGTAGTAGCGAAATACTCCATTATGTAAGCGCTGTAGGAACGCGCGTTACGTAGACAGTACAATGACATTCTAGTGTAAGTGAGATGAGCTGGTATATGTTTCAGCAAGCGGTAGTAGCGAGAGACTCCACTATCTAAGCGCTGTAGGAACGCGCCTTACGTAGACAGTACAATGACATTCTAGTGTTAGTGAGATGAGCTGGTATATGTTTCAGCAAGCGGTAGTAGCGAAAAACTCCATTATGTAAGCGCTGTAGGAAAGCGCGTTACGTAGACAGTACAATGATATTCTAGTGTTAGTGAGATGAGCTGGTATATGTTTCAGCAAGCGGTAGTAGCGAAAGACTCCATTATGTAAGCGCTGTATTAAAGCGCGTTACGTAGACAGTACAATGACATTCTAGTGTTAGTGAGATGAGCTGGTATATGTTTCAGCTAGCGGTAGTAGCGAGAGACTCCATTATCTAAGCGCTGTAGGAACGCGCGTTACTTAGACAGTACAATGACATTCTAGTGTTAGTGAGATGAGCTGGTATATGTTTCAGCAAGCGGTAGTAGCGAAATACTCCATTATGTAAGCGCTGTAGGAACGCGCGTTACGTAGACAGTACAATGACATTCTAGTGTAAGTGAGATGAGCTGGTATATGTTTCAGCAAGCGGTAGTAGCGAGAGACTCCATTATCTAAGCGCTGTAGGAACGCGCGTTACTTAGACAGTACAATGACATTCTAGTGTTAGTGAGATGAGCTGGTATATGTTTCAGCAAGCGGTAGTAGCGAAATACTCCATTATGTAAGCGCTGTAGGAACGCGCGTTACGTAGAGAGTACAATGACATTCTAGTGTAAGTGAGATGAGCTGGTATATGTTTCAGCAAGCGGTAGTAGCGAGAGACTCCACTATCTAAGCGCTGTAGGAACGCGCCTTACGTAGACAGTACAATGACATTCTAGTGTTAGTGAGATGAGCTGGTATATGTTTCAGCAAGCGGTAGTAGCGAAAAACTCCATTATGTAAGCGCTGTAGGAAAGCGCGTTACGTAGACAGTACAATGATATTCTAGTGTTAGTGAGATGAGCTGGTATATGTTTCAGCAAGCGGTAGTAGCGAAATACTCCATTATGTAAGCGCTGTAGGAACGCGCGTTACGTAGACAGTACAATGACATTCTAGTGTTAGTGAGATGAGCTGGTATATGTTTCAGCAAGCGGTAGTAGCGAAATACTCCATTATGTAAGCGCTGTAGGAACGCGCGTTACGTAGACAGTACAATGACATTCTAGTGTAAGTGAGATGAGCTGGTATATGTTTCAGCAAGCGGTAGTAGCGAGAGACTCCACTATCTAAGCGCTGTAGGAACGCGCCTTACGTAGACAGTACAATGACATTCTAGTGTTAGTGAGATGAGCTGGTATATGTTTCAGCAAGCGGTAGTAGCGAGAGACTCCATTATGTAAGCGGTGTTGGAACGGGCGTTGCGTAGGCAGTACATTGACATTCGGGTGTCAGTGAGATGAGATGGAATAGGTTTCAGCAAGCGGTAATATCGAAAGTCTACATTATGTAAGCGCTGTTAGAACGGGCGCTACGTAGACAGTACAATGACATTCTAGTGTTAGTGAGATGAGCTGGTATATGTTTCAGCAAGCGGTAGTAGCGAAATACTCCATTATGTAAGCGCTGTAGGAACGCGCGTTACGTAGACAGTACAATGACATTCTAGTGTAAGTGAGATGAGCTGGTATATGTTTCAGCAAGCGGTAGTAGCGAGAGACTCCACTATCTAAGCGCTGTAGGAACGCGCCTTACGTAGACAGTACAATGACATTCTAGTGTTAGTGAGATGAGCTGGTATATGTTTCAGCAAGCGGTAGTAGCGAAAAACTCCATTATGTAAGCGCTGTAGGAAAGCGCGTTACGTAGACAGTACAATGATATTCTAGTGTTAGTGAGATGAGCTGGTATATGTTTCAGCAAGCGGTAGTAGCGAAAGACTCCATTATGTAAGCGCTGTATTAAAGCGCGTTACGTAGACAGTACAATGACATTCTAGTGTTAGTGAGATGAGCTGGTATATGTTTCAGCTAGCGGTAGTAGCGAGAGACCCCATTATCTAAGCGCTGTTAGAACGCGCGTTACGTAGACAGTACAATGACATTCTAGTGTAAGTGAGATGAGCTGGTATATGTTTCAGCAAGCGGTAGTAGCGAGAGACTCCATTATCTAAGCGCTGTAGGAACGCGCGTTACTTAGACAGTACAATGACATTCTAGTGTTAGTGAGATGAGCTGGTATATGTTTCAGCAAGCGGTAGTAGCGAGAGACTCCACTATCTAAGCGCTGTAGGAACGCGCCTTACGTAGACAGTACAATGACATTCTAGTGTTAGTGAGATGAGCTGGTATATGTTTCAGCAAGCGGTAGTAGCGAAAAACTCCATTATGTAAGCGCTGTAGGAAAGCGCGTTACGTAGACAGTACAATGATATTCTAGTGTTAGTGAGATGAGCTGGTATATGTTTCAGCAAGCGGTAGTAGCGAAAGACTCCATTATGTAAGCGCTGTATTAAAGCGCGTTACGTAGACAGTACAATGACATTCTAGTGTTAGTGAGATGAGCTGGTATATGTTTCAGCTAGCGGTAGTAGCGAGAGACCCCATTATCTAAGCGCTGTTAGAACGCGCGTTACGTAGACAGTACAATGACATTCTAGTGTAAGTGAGATGAGCTGGTATATGTTTCAGCAAGCGGTAGTAGCGAGAGACTCCATTATCTAAGCGCTGTAGGAACGCGCGTTACTTAGACAGTACAATGACATTCTAGTGTTAGTGAGATGAGCTGGTATATGTTTCAGCAAGCGGTAGTAGCGAAATACTCCATTATGTAAGCGCTGTAGGAACGCGCGTTACGTAGACAGTACAATGACATTCTAGTGTAAGTGAGATGAGCTGGTATATGTTTCAGCAAGCGGTAGTAGCGAGAGACTCCATTATCTAAGCGCTGTAGGAACGCGCCTTACGTAGACAGTACAATGACATTCTAGTGTTAGTGAGATGAGCTGGTATATGTTTCAGCAAGCGGTAGTAGCGAAACACTCCATTATGTAAGCGCTGTAGGAAAGCGCGTTACGTAGACAGTACGATGACATTCTAGTGTTAGTGAGATGAGCTGGTATATGCTTCAGCAAGCCGTAGTAGCGAGAGACTCCATTATGTAAGCGCTGTAGGAAAGCGCATTATGTAGACAGTACAATGACATTCTAGTGTTAGTGAGATGAGCTGGTATATGTTTCAGCAAGCGGTAGTAGCGAGAGACTCCATTATGTAAGCGGTGTTGGAACGGGCGTTACGTAGGCAGTACATTGACATTCGGGTGTCAGTGAGATGAGATGGAATAGGTTTCAGCAAGCGGTAATATCGAAAGTCTACATTATGTAAGCGCTGTTAGAACGGGCGTTACGTAGACAGTACAATGACATTCTAGTGTAAGTGAGATGAGCTGGTATATGTTTCAGCAAGCGGTAGTAGCGAGAGACTCCATTATCTAAGCGCTGTAGTAACGCGCGTTACTTAGACAGTACAATGACATTCTAGTGTTAGTGAGATGAGCTGGTATATGTTTCAGCAAGCGGTAGTAGCGAGAGACCCCATTATCTAAGCGCTGTTAGAACGCGCGTTACGTAGACAGTACAATGACATTCTAGTGTAAGTGAGATGAGCTGGTATATGTTTCAGCAAGCGGTAGTAGCGAGAGACTCCATTATCTAAGCGCTGTAGGAACGCGCGTTACTTAGACAGTACAATGACATTCTAGTGTTAGTGAGATGAGCTGGTATATGTTTCAGCAAGCGGTAGTAGCGAAATACTCCATTATGTAAGCGCTGTAGGAACGCGCGTTACGTAGACAGTACAATGACATTCTAGTGTAAGTGAGATGAGCTGGTATATGTTTCAGCAAGCGGTAGTAGCGAGAGACTCCATTATCTAAGCGCTGTAGGAACGCGCCTTACGTAGACAGTACAATGACATTCTAGTGTTAGTGAGATGAGCTGGTATATTGTTTCAGCAAGCGGTAGTAGCGAAAAACTCCATTATGTAAGCGCTGTAGGAAAGCGCGTTACGTAGACAGTACAATGACATTCTAGTGTTAGTGAGATGAGCTGGTATATGTTTCAGCAAGCGGTAGTAGCGAAAGACTCCATTATGTAAGCGCTGTAGGAAAGCGCGTTACGTAGACAGTACAATGACATTCTAGTGTTAGTGAGATGAGCTGGTATATGTTTCAGCAAGCGGTAGTAGCGAGAGACCCCATTATCTAAGCGCTGTTAGAACGCGCGTTACGTAGACAGTACAATG
>NW_028294086.1:0-33440 GCF_964341445.2 Mesoplodon mirus | reverse complement strand
TCTCCATATGAAACAGAGATTCATTACCAAGGTTATTTTTGCATGTTAGTCTCAAAGCTATGGTCTCTGTAAAAAGTATAAGAGCTCTAATACACCAGGACACTGCTATTGTGCTTTGGGTGTTTTGCTTTTGTGAAATCAGAAATGAAATAGGATCATTATTTATACATATTATATAATAGGTAATATGTTTACCTAATATGCATAATAGGTCTGGAGAGTGAAGACTGGGCATGCAAGGGTGAGCAACACATACAAAATTTAGAAAGGTAAGAAGATAAAGGGAATTTTGTGATTTTTCGTTGTTGAAGATGGGAAGGGGGAGTGAGCGATTGTGATTATACACTTCCGTGGGTTCTTGCAGAAAGAAGGGTACCTAGTGAGCAATTGCGATCTAATGGTGTGTGTGGTTTACTGTAAAGACAACCTGAGGAAAAGAGTGTAATGCTTAATCCACAAATTAGAACCATCAACGCGTGGAAAATAGTATTGCTAGGGCAAAAATATCCCATTCAAACTCTTTTCTCCATTACCCATGTTATGGAATTCATTTGAAGTGTGGATCCAAACACAGCAAACGAATAAGTAAACCAGAAAGTTCAAGGGAAAAAAAATCTATCCCAGATTCTAATCTACCCGGAAAAATTTTAATCTTGGAACTGAAGGGTCTACTCTAACTTCTTCAGGTAATCTGTGTCTATTCTTTTCCAGGCTTTACTATTTTTGAAAACAACCTTGGTGATATAGGCCTCGGATGATGGGAGATCCAATCAGAGAAGCTTAAGCACCACTCGCCTCTGAGTCAGCCAATGAGAGGCCAGCAACGGTGAGCTACAGCCATTGGTCCGGAATTCAAGCTGGTTTTCCGGGCTGAAGAAGTCAGTGCCTTCCTGGATGTTTAGCCTTGGTAAAAACTGACGGTATTAGGTTTGATTATTTGCCTGCTCTTTGCTTCTTTGCTTGATTGGTTGTATGTTTCTAATGGTGGTGTTTACCTGGGGCTGATATACAAAATGCCAGAGGTCCCTTTACTTGAAAGACACGTACATAATGTCTCACACTTCTGGAGGCCGGAAGTCCAAATCAAGATGTCAGCTGGTTTGGTTCCTCAGACTGCTGAGAAGGAAGCCTCTGTTCCAGGACTCTGTCCTTGGCTTGTGAAGATGGCAGAGAAACCCCTCTATCTGTTCACAGTTTTCTCCCTATATGACGGTCTCTGTGTCCATACTTCCCCTTTTATATGGATACAGGTCATTTTGTATTAAGGATCATCCTAATGGAGGCAGTTTAACTTGATTTCCCAGGAGAGATCCTATCTCTGTATACAATCACATGTCAGGTATTTGGGTTTAGCACATCAACATAGGAATTTAGGGAGAGAGTATTCAACCCACAGAAGACATGAATTTTGAGTTATAGGTGAGCATATCTCTTGACTCTTCAATTATATTAAGAGAACACTGGTTCTCTTCACCTATAAATACTGGTTTGATGTTTACGATGTGGTATAGTTACAGTTTTTGAACTCTTCCAACACATGTAAGCATAGATTATTGATGGAAAATCTTACTTAAACAGATATTTTTGATGAATGAATGCATTCAAAACCCTGAGAAATCTGGAAAAAATGTAATGTTTTCATAATTGTGTATCATTTAGCGATCACTGCATTGCAAATTACTTCAACACTTAGTGGATTAAAGCAGCAATTATTTATTATTTCTCATGTATCTATGGGTCAGCTGAATGCTTCTGCTGACCTGGGTGGTATTTCTCAGGATTTTCGTGTAGCCCTTCTCTCTTTATTCATCGTCCCTGGTAGAGTTCATATCACATCACTTCCAAATTAGCAATGCATAGATAGGACTTTTCTCTGTGTGCTAAAATTGATGTTTCATTTTAAGTAACGTTTTGTAGATACTTAGATTAAAAATAGAAAGAGAGGGCTTCCCTGGCAGTGCAGTGGTTGAGAGTCCACCTGCCGATGCAGGGGTGACGGGTTCGTGCCCCAGTCCGGGAAGATCCCACATGCTGTGGAGTGGCTGGGCCCGGAGCCATGGCCACTGAGCCTGCGTGTCCAGAGCCTGTGCTCCACAACGAGAGAGGCCAAAACAGTGAGAGGCCCGCACACCGCAAAAAAAAAAAAAAAAAAAAAAAAAAAATAGAGAACATTCGTGACTGCTTAAGGGAAAATAAGGTGAACCCTCTCATGTAATTTTCCTCAACGATTTGAACAGTGAATAGTTTTATTTATTTTAAAAATGTTCCTGACTTTCCACCTAGGTGAAGGGGGAAGAAACTCTTTCATTGTAGTCCCTATAAATGCATTGTGATTTGCTGAACAATGTTTGTTCAGTTTTGTTTGGTATTCCTTTTTTGCTTTTGAAAGAAATTGTAAATTTCCCTATTGATTAGGATGCTAAAACGTGAAAAGGATGTCACTCAGCTAAACAGTGAGACAAAATATGGACAACCTACAGAAATGAGAACTTTTCTTCAGGCCCTGAAATAAGGGACTGCACCGTCCTGGAGAGACAAAACAGCATCTTTTTTAATGTTTTCAGAAACCCACAAACTCAGGATTAAGAATCGGGCAAGGCAGAAAACTAGAGAGAGCTTAACCACTCTGAGTTGTGTGGCTATGAAGGGGGCCATTGCCTGATCGAGGAGGACTGTAAAGGCCTTTTTTCCTTTGGTCCAGTGTATTGATAGAACTCGATTGGGCCAGTACCCCCCAAGAACTGTCCTTGTGGACATCAGACTAAGGATTTATGATAAATGAGCCACCGGAATGGGAATATTATTTATTTATATTCTTGAACATGGTATGAATCTTATGAAAATATTTCAGATAAAGAATTTGACTCTCAAGGAGACCAAGGAAAACTACCACCAAAGTATCCGCAGGTAAATCCCGCAGGTACCTCAGGATGATCTTACACACCTGGAACAAAATTTCGGATGACAAGAGAGCTCTAGGTAAAGCTCAAGGGCGACTGACACACAGGAAATCTAAGAAAGAGGAATAATAGGGTTTAATGTTGAAGAGGCTAAGGCCGAATAAGTACATGTGATTTTTGACTTCAGAAGGTAATTAAGGAGAAAGGGCACCTAGTGAGCAATCATGATCTAACAGTGTGGTTTACTGAAATGATAAACTAAGGGAAAGAGCTTTACTGCTTAAATAATAAAAGATAAACATCAACTCTGAGAAAATAGTATTAGCAGGACAAACATACCCCATTCAAACTTTTTCAACATGACTTGCATCAGGGAAATCATTTAAAAGCAGAATCAAGGACCCAAACACAGCACGGAAATAATTAAAGCAAAATGTTCAAGAAACAGTAACTATCCAAGGTGGAAGAAACTGAAGTTACACTTGTGACTGGTTCAGATTAATCTTATTTGTTTTTTTCCCTCAAGAGTACATTGTCCTGTTTTTGGAAAACGGAAACCTTCATGTCTTGCACCTCGGCATCATGGGGATGCTGGAAGTGTCCAATCAGAGCAGCCCAAGCACCACTCTGGGCCGTCTCAGCCAATGAAAAGCCTGCAGCTCCTGAGGTACAGCCATTGACTCAAAAGTGTGAGGAGGTGTCCTGGGCTGAAGTAATAGGAGTCTTTCCGGCACATGCAGCCTTTGAGATTGAGAGGGGAAAGGGATGTGATTCTTTGCCATTGGGCCAGATGTTACAATGTGACACGGTGTAATCCAGTAACAGCCTTCTTGGGAGATTTGGCCTTTAGAGATTATGGAGTATAGTGGAACGTTTCATTCCCTGTGGTTTGTTTGCTGGCTGGTGTTTAATCATGGTGATTTAATTATATGAATTCAGAGACTGTGCTGGACATGTCTTTTGTTCTTTGCATCAAATATGGCAAGATGTTGATTACTAATATTTCAAGTAAGATTTTTATATCTTCATTTGTAAATGGAGCTCTTCAGAAATTGGAATAGTAAGCTTTCTTCACTGCTTGTATCATTCCGTTACATTTTCTGGTAATAAAAATTAGCTTTTCCTCCTTCATGACTGAAACCATTTTATTGGCAGTAGAATTAGCTGTCCCTTAAATGTCCAAGAGGAAACCTGATCGGAAGCCTAGTCACTGTGGATGAAACCACACTGATGACCCCCATTTTTTCAATTCTTCTAAAGTCCCTTTTTGGTCCAACTTCTGTAATTTATTTCTACATAAATACATTTAAATATGCCTTTGATTGTATTATTGTAGACTCTTGAAAGTAATTTGATTTTCATTTTTAAATATTTCGCCTTTTATTGATTCCATTTTTTCTCCCTATGTTGGTTTCTTAAAGAATAGGGTAATAGGTAATAGTTGTGGCTCATGTGCTCTAGAGAGCTGGCTCAGTAGTTGTGGCACACAGGCTTAGTTGTTCCATGGCACGTGGGATGTTCCTGGACCAGGGCTCGAACCTGTGTCCCCTGCACTGGCAGGCAGATTCTTAACCACTGCTCCATCAGGGAAGCCCTTCTATTGCTTTTTATCTCTTTTTTACTTATTTTCTCTCTGATATTTATTATTTCCTTCCTTCTGCCGACCTTGAGCTTGGTTTGTTTTTTTCTTATTCTTTTAGATGTTGGGGTAGGTCGTTTATTTGAGATTTTTCTTGTGTCTTGAAGTAAGTCGGTATGGCTATAAGCTTCCCTCTTAGAACTGCTTTTGCTGTGCCCCATAGGTTTTGGAAAGATGTATTTTTATTTTCATTTGTCTCCAGGTATTTTCTAACTTCCTCTTTGATTTCCTCACTGACCCATTGGTTTATTACTAGCATATCGTTTAGTCTCCATGTGTTTGTGGTTTTCCCATTTTTCTTTATGTAATCATTTTCTAGTTTCATACAGTGTGGTTAGAAAAAATGCTTGGTACAATTTCTGTCCTCTTAAATTTGTTGAGACTTGGGTTGTGGCACAGCATGTGATCTATCCTGGAGAAAGTTTCATGTGCACTTGAAAAGAATGTGTATTCTGCTGTTTTTGAATGGAATGTCCTGTAGATGTCTATTAAGTGCAACTAGTCTAATGTGTCATTTAAGGCCACTACTTCCTTACTGATTTTTTATCTGGATTATCTGTCTATTGCTGTAAGTGGGGTGTTAAAGTTCCCTAATATTACTGTATTCTTGTCAATTTCTTCCAAGAAATTTTACACAACAGATGAGACACAGCTGGATGGAGAATTGGTGAATTAGAAAACAGATGAAAGAAATTACACAGAATAGCTCATAGTAAGATAAATGAAGTAGAAGATTAAAGAGAGGCCAAGGGACCTAAGAAATGGACTAAGAAGGTATTAAGTGCATTTTGTAGGCATGCCAGAAGTGGTAACCTTGTTAAATTTTAGAATAATAATATTCACAGGGACACGGTTGATAATTATCCAGAATTTAGGAAAGCCTTGATTCCATAGATTCAGGGAGCATACTTGGACACATCATATTAAAGCTACAGAGTTAGCATATAGATCATAATAGCAGACAAAAAGACACATTGTATACAGAGCAATGCAAATACTGTGACAGTAAATCTCCTTTCATCAACAAATGGAAGCCGAAAGTGAGTGGTGAGAGTAAGTAACCATCCACGTAGTGTTGTACTCCTAGCCTAAGTATCATGATAAGACTTTGATAGACTTGAAGATGGACCACTCAGCACACCAAAACAAGGACAGACTTACTGCCAGTCCTTAGCCATAAGCCACTTTAGATGTTACCTCTGCTGCACATAGCTACCTTGTCCAATGTTCTGTACTTCTTGAGTTGGCCCACTTCCAAGGACTGATCAAGGAGGTGGCATAAAGATCTGGCTATGTTGGACCAATGTGAAATGACTTCAACAGGCCTTTAGAACTCAGCATGGGATCAGAAAGTAATTTTGGAGGGTCTGCGTTAGATGTGCACTTCTCCCTCTGCCCACACCTACCTCTCGCATCCCTTTCTTGGGCATTGAGCATGCATAAATATCCTGCACACTAAACACCATATCGATGTTTGTGTCCTTAGAACTTAATTCAGAATAAAAGAGATTGGAGACAACATGAAAAATCATGGTATCAATATTTACACCAACAGATACCATGTGAAAGGAACTTCTAAGGAATGTTTGCCACTTCTGGTATCCCTAGGAGATGTACTTTATACTTTCTTAGTCCATTTGTTAGGTGTCTTGATCTCCATTTAATCCTTTTATTCTCTTTATGAAGTATTCTGTATTATTTTTTAATCTACCTTCTAATTCACATATTCTCTCTCCAGGGGTGTCTTAGCTATTTAAAATTTCTTTACTCTTCTATTCCAGTGTTTATGATTTTCTGTACTAGAAAGCTTATTTGCATCTTTTTTTTTTTTTTTTTTTTTTTTTTTGCGGTACGCGGGCCCCTCACTGCCGCGGCCTCTCCCGTTGTGGAGCACAGGTTCCGGACGCACAGGCCCAGCAGCCATGGCCCACCGGCCCAGCCGCCCTGCGGCATGTGGGATCCTCCCGGACCGGGGCACGAACCTGCGTCCCCCGCATCAGCAGGTGGACTCTCAACCACTGTGCCACCAGGGAAGCCCTATTTGCATCTCTTTGATAATTAGCTATTGATTACTCATGTATTATGTATCTTATCATCTATTTAAATATGTTAATTAACATTTCTTGTACTTTGATGATAAATCTTTACAGGTTTCCATTTTGGTTTATTGTTTATGCTGATGTTGGCATTTTGGAAGGGGGGAAATCTGTGCTTGTTTTGGAGGACTTTAACTGTAGGAATATTTGTAGAAGCCTCAATTAAGGTTAAGCTCCCCTAGAAATAATTAGATTTGTATTTGCCATATATATGAGTTTACAAACAGAAATTAGTTGGGCCATGCTGATATTGTTAATTAGAACACCAAAGCTACATCAGGGCACTCTTTTGTTTACAGATTCTCAAGGCAACATTTTATTCCCCAACCATAGTTAGGGACAAAATTAGAATTTTCCTTGGTTCTTTATTTCTTATGAGAAAAAAAGTCCAGTTTTTCACTATGGGTATAGTCAATTAAGCATTTATTTCATTTTTTAAAAAATATTTATTTACTTATTTATTTGGCTGCATCGGGTCTTAGCTGCGGCACACGGGACCTTTTAGTTGGAGCATGTGGAATCTTTAGTTGCAGTATGCGGGATCTTTAGTTGCAGCATGCAAACTCATAGTTGAGGCATGTGGGGTCTAGTTCCTTGACCAGGGATTGAACCCAGGCCCCCTGCGTTGGGAGTGTTGTGTCCTTGCCACCAGGGAAGTCCCAGTCAATTAAGCATTTAGAATTATGTGTATGTCTCAGCTGTCTATTAATTTGAGCCCATTTTCAAGCACACCTGAGTATTTAAAATAATGTTTAACATAATTTTGGGGGCTTCCCTGGTGGCGCAGTGGTTGAGAGTCCGCCTGCTGATGCAGGGGACACGGGTTCGTGCCCCGGTCTGGGAAGATCCCACATGCTGCGGAGCAGCTGGGCCCGTGAGCCATGGCCGCTGAGCCTGCGCGTCCGGAGCCTGTGCTCTGCAATGGGAGAGGCCACGGCAGTGAGAAGCCCGCGTACCGCAAAAAAAAAAAAAAAAAAAAAAAAAAAAAAAAAATATATATATATATATATATATATATATATATAATTTTGTATATTACAATTTATAATTGGAGGATTTTCAGTTTTTCTACCCAATACCCAAACAATTTCCAAACAAGAAGTGTAAACGTCCCTTAAAAATATAAACCATACTAAGATCACTCAGTGGTAATCAGCTGATATTTAAGCTACGCTGCAAAGTTCCAGGCAACTTTCACACACATGCCTGGTGCTGCAAGGGACCTCTTTTCTTGTGGGGATGTCCAGCAGGATAGGCTGACCTTTTACATGGTAGCCATGTGTCCTCAAAAAGCAAGACAGAAGGACATTCCCTCTTAAAGCTTAACCCCATAATTGGCATAATATAATTTCCACCATATTCTATTTATTGCTCAAAATAATCACAGCCTTCATCAGCTCAAGAGGAGGGGGAAATGAACAGAACCTCTCATTGGAAGGAGTATCCAGGAATGAGCAACATTCCTGGATCTAATATCCACTAAAACCAAGCTTCTTGAGATCCTTTTGGGTGCCATACACAGGGTATGGCCAAGAAACAAGTGTTTTGTTCATTATACTAAGGTGGTTGTCTATGGATTCGTTTACTCTTTACCTACCACTAGGAGAGGGACACCTATCATTTAGTGGAATCCTATACTCTACACCACAACTTTCACACTAAAGTGGAATGAAGTGTCTAAACATTATAGACACCCTCTCCCACTTGTAGGACCCTGCATGTAGACAAAGAAACACACAGGTAGGCAGCAAGGGGGATGTAAGTAGAGATTTCTTGGTGAAAGGAACTTGGACAGACAGGGTTTCAATATCTAATTTTTCTGACTTAGGGACACAGAGTTCTCCCATATTTCTCGTGGTTCCCTTCTTTCTTGGGTCCTCTAATGCCTGACACTTCAGTTGTAATCTATCCCTCTCAGCTGTGCCTTGAAAAGTACATATCCACAGAGTCATAAATGGGGCAGGTTTGAGGACAAAATTTAGGGAGAGGGAAAAGCATAAGAAGCCCTGGATATATGCCCTTGCATGATGTTGGAGTGTGGTTAAGGGAAACACTTGATTATACTTTTTCACTTGAATTAATTTCCAAATGGAGATTGAGGTAATTGAAGTTTATTCTTTTATATAAAGGTATTTCCTATCAAGCAGGTTGATCAAGAGAAGCATGGTTTCTGTTATCCTCTGATAGACTCACACACTCAAAGGCAAAACCATGCCTAATGGGTCAGACACTGAAGTGAGATTTAGGGAATCACCTAGGTCCTGGTGTCAGTTCTAATTCAGTAAATATGTGACTTTGGGTAACGCCCTTCACCTACCAGAATATGGTAAAGGAATCTGGGTTTTCAGAGGGATAGATTACACAAGCCAGTCCATTTACTTCAACAAGCACAATAACCTTGCATATTATTCCTACTTACAACAAATTTCACTCAGGTGCATGACAAAATACCTGCTCAAGTATCAGATCCACTGAGCTATATGGTTTCTGCTTATCTTCACTTCTCAAAGGCTGATGAATTTCACAATGCCTCTGTGTAGAATATTGCAGTTATTTCTGCAACGTGTTTCAGTTCTCGCTTATGTTTTACAATGAATTCTGTAATACAGATAATGTTGAAAAAAGTTTGAATGGGGTATGCTTGTCCTATTAATACTATTTTCTTAGGGTTGGAACTTATAGTTTGTTATTTAAGCAGTAAAGCCCTTGCTCTAATTCGTATTTTCAGTAGTCAACACCATTAGATCATGATTGCTCTTTAGGTGTCCATTTTCTTCAATTACACTCTGAAGTGAATAATTACATATGCTCATATCTCCTCCAAGGTCTTCAACCTTGAACTCCATTTTCCCTCTCTCCTTCCTAGATGCCATGTGTGTCACTTATCCTTGCGCTTCTGTCTTCACAGCGTATATGGTACAGTTGTAACACTGGTTTACTAATGCCTGTATTTGATTATTGGATTTACTAAATGTAAAACACACCTAGCACAATAAAAATATCCTAGTAGGTTAGATTTCTTAACAGGAATTCTCACATATTATTAATGTGCAAGAAATGTTTAGAAAAACATTTGTATTTCATACGGGCAAACACTGGGATATTGAAGCAGCAACAATGAGCACAATAGGAATTAAATAATTTTGTGAAATACCATTTTATCCTATGGGTCCACAGTTCTCTTTTTGAAAATGCAATGGCTCTGAAATGAGCTTTCTGCTTCCAAAATTATATTCAGGTTCTGTACGACCAACTTGAGGTCCCACACAGAGATATTTACTTGCCATTGATTTGGTGGAAGATTTTCCTGGTCTCCTTGGGAATCATATTCTTTTAAAAAAATTCTTTCATAAGATTCCTCTAATATTCCACAAAATAATAAATAAGATTCCTGAAAATGGGACTCATTTATCCTAAATATTTACTCCAGCGACCAAGGAGAGCTCTGGAGATATAATAGCCCGTCAGAATTCTTCAATCTTGGACTGAAAAACACAGACTTTCACTGCCCATTCTTTAAAAGACACTGCCTCCTTCATACCTGAACTACTCAGGGAAGCTCTCTCTAGTATCTTGCCACGGCACCCCAATTCTTTTTCCTTATCTCACAAGGCTCTGCCAATTTAAAAAAAGTATTTTGTTTAGTCTGTCCTGTAGAGACCTGTCCCTCTTCTGAGGGGCTCAGGAAAAGTTTGATTTTGTAGATTATCAGGAATTTATCTCAGTGTTTGGCTGAGAGTGATATACTTTACAGGTTCTTATATCCTACACAATAGGAAATAATTACAACTTTTTAAAAAGAAGTACAAATGGAATACAAAAATTGAAAAATATGTAGGTGTAAAGCAACATAATACTTTCTAAAAATTGAAAATGACAGAGTATCTTCTCCCTCACAGATAAGAAGAAATAAAATACTAAAATGAAATTACTGAACATTCACATAATTGTGAAAATGACTGTGGCAGGGCCACCTTGTTTCACTTAAGTGGTCACCAGTGTTCTCTTAATAAAATGGAAGAGGCAGGAGATATGTCTATATTTAGCTCAGAATACATATCTCCTATGGGTTGAATTTGTACCTCTAAAATTCATCTATCTATGCTGTAAATACTCGTACTCATATGTGATCATATTTGGAATCTTTACTGGGTAATCAAGTTAAAATATGTTCATTAGAGTAGGTCTTAATCCAAATGAGTTGCATCCATATAAAAAGGGAAAATCAGACATAGATACATACATATAGGGAGGAAAATGTGTGGAGGTGTAGGGAGATTTCAGCTATCCACAAGGCAAGGAGAGGGTCCTAGAATAGATGCCCCTTATGCATTCACACCTTGCATAAGATCCAACTCAGATGTAACCTTGATTTGGACTTAGAGCCTCCAGAAGTATGAGACAATAAATGTATGTTGTTTAAGTGACCCAATCACCAGCATTTTGTACAGAAGCTCTAGAAAACTTATATAATATTTAAATGACCTTGATTAGATTTTTTTTTTTTTTTTTTTTTTTTTTTTTTTGCGGTACGTGGGCCTCTCACTGTTGTGGCCTCTCCCGTTGCAGAGCACAGGCTCCGGACGCACAGGCTCAGCGGCCATGGCTCACGGGCACAGCCGCTCTGCGGCATGTGGGATCTTCCCGGACCGGGGCACGAACCCGTATCCCCTGCCTTGGCAGGCGGACTCTCAACTGCTGCGCCACCAGGGAAGCCCGACCTTGATTAGATTTATAAAACAAAGAAACAAACAGCAGATAAATAATCACACTTGTTACCCTACTGTCACCAAACCTGAACATCCCAGGAAGACTGTTACTGGTTCATTCATGAACACCGCACTATAGAGTGAGTGGCCCAGTGACTGTGGCTACCAGTTTGGGTCCCTCATTGGCTGACCTGGTGTCGAGGTGGACTTGAACCTCTCTGACTGGATGCTCCCACCATCCCCATGATGTTGAGCTACAAGTCATGAAGGTTTTCCACTTCAAAAACAAGAGAATAAGGCCTAGAAAAGAATAGAATTAGATCATCTGAACGAGTTGGAGTAGACTTCTGATTCTAGGCAGCCTGGAATAAGTTGTTTCCTGAACTTTTTGTTGCACTTATTTCTATGCTGTATTGGAGTCCCCTTTTTAAGTGAATCCATAAACACAGTAATGGTGAAAAGGTTTCTGAATGGGCTATACTCTTCCTATCAATACTATCATCCCTGATTTGAGACTTATAACTGTTATTTAAGCAGTGAAGCCATTTCCCTCAGTTTGCCTTTACAATAAACCACAACGTTACAAGGTGATTGCTCACTAGGTTCCCGTATTCCCTCAATCAACTGAAGTGAATAATTACTAGTTGTTACTCCCCTTTCCAATCTTCAACATCAGACTTTCCCTTTCCCCTCTCCATCCTAGATTTCCTATGTATCAGTCATCTCTGAGGTCCCAGTTATCACTTCAAAACCAATTATGGTATATTTTGAATATTTTGGGGTTTTTTTTAACTAATGTGTCCATTTAATTTCTGAATTTATAAATGTGAAAGAAACAAAGCTCACTAAAAATATTAATGGATTCTTTTTCTTAAAACGACTTCCTACATAATACGATATGTATTATATTTAGGTCCTTAATCCATTTTGAGTTTATTTTTGTGATTGCTGTTGGAGAATTTTCTAATTTCATTTTATTACATCTAGCTATCCAGTTTTCCCAGCACCATTTATTGAAGAGACTGTCTTTTCTCCATTATATATTCTTGCCTTTTTTATTGTAGATTAATTGACCGTAAGTTCATGGGTTTATTTCTGGGCTCTCTCTTCTATTCCACTAATCTATGCGTCTGTTTTAGTGCCAGTACTATACTGATTGATTACTGTAGTTTTCTGGTATAGTCTGAAGTCAGGGAACCATATTCCTCCAGCTCTGGTCTTCTTTCTTAAGATTGTTTTGGCTATTCGGGACCTTTTGTGTTTCCACACACATTTAAAAACTTTTTGTATAGTTCTGTGAAAAATGCCCCGGTATTTTCATAGGGATTACATTGAATCTGTCGATTGCCTTGGATAGTACAGTCATTTTAACAATATTAATTCTTCCAACCAATAAACATGGAATATCTTTCCCTCTGTGATGTCTTCAATTCCTTTCATCAGTGTCTTATAGTTTTCCAAGTACAGGTCTTTTACTAACTTAAGTACATTTATTCTTAGGTATTTTATTGATTATTTTTCTCTCACACTGGCAGTTTCTCAGTACTCAGAGTAACCAGTTTTGTTAAAATAACAGCTCACATTTATTCATCAATTCCAGTATGTGTGGTATTTTGGGGACCTAATTAATGTTAAAAGAATTTAAAATTTACTAAATGTTAAATAATTTTAGTGTTTATGTGTAAGTATTCCCATTTCTGTTTGTGTTCTGTCTTTGCAGAAAGTGGTTTTGTCATTCTCTTCATTCTGATCACTGGAGGTTTTGATAAGAATTGGAGGTAATAGCTGGTGAATTATGTCCCATGATTTTGAGGAGCACTCTGCAGACCATGTCAGAGAGTTCCTGCTCAGGCCATGGAGGCTCAGCCATGGAAAGGTAAGATTCTGTGTGGGAGTAAAATGGCTGCCAAGTGGCCAAAGTCATTCTGATGGAGGCAACGACTTCAGTTAGGGAGGTCAGACTCGTTCAGGAAGCTCAAACTGAGTTTTATTCAATGTAGGTGGCTTAGGTGACAACTTCTCAGAGTTCTCATGCATAAATAGTAGGCATAAATCAGCTGAGGTGAACTTTGCCTACGTGGGGCATAGTTCAAAGATTTTCTGGTAGAGGTCACGGAAAGTTTAAAGGTCACCAGATTTCCACTGTGATTGGTTGACTGGAGGCCAAGCAGGGGGCCATCCAATCACACGTGACATGGGGTGCCTTAGTGACAGGCCTCCCTGCTTTGCATTTTATCCAATCAGATATGAACATTGCCCGTGACATCAGAGAAGGCAGGGAGTATAAACGGGGCCAGCGGCACTCAACTGCCGCACTGTCCTTCCCTCTGAGCTGTGGGGGAGACGGTTCTGACATGTCTGAGCCTTCGCCTGAGACGTCTGAAGAAAGCCTGGCCACCAAGGAAGCAGAGCCCTCCAAAGCCGAGCCAAAGAACCCGAAGCAGAAGACACCGAAGCGCCGCGGCTACCGCAGCCGCCGCCGCTCTGATGGCTTCGACAGCTTTGCCGCCTATTTCCCCAGGGTGCTGAAGCAGGCCCACGAGGGCCTGAGCCTCTCAGAGGAGGCCGTGGACGTCATGGATTCGTTCGTTAAGGATATGTTTGAGCGAATCGCCAACGAGGCGGCGCACCTGGTCTGCTCCAGCAAGCGCTCCACCCTCAGCTCTGGAGAGATCCAGACCTCCGTGCGCCTGCTGCTGCCTGGGGAGCTGGGCAAGCATGCCATGTCCAAAGCCAGCAAGGCCGTCATCAGATACACCACTGGCAAATGAGCTGCCTCCGGACCATCTGAGCATCTCAAACCAAAGGCTCTTTTCAGAGCCACTCATTTGGCGGGAAAAGACCTGTAGCTCTGAAGAGTCCGATCCACTCTGGGTTTTCGCCCTGTGCCATGAGGGAAATACCATAAACCTCATCCACTCTGCTTGAGTATATGTCTTTAGTGCCATTCGTTCCACAGAGAATCACGAACTAGTCTTAGCCAAAATGCACCTTGTCACTTTCCTAACTGGTCATTTCTACTTGTGGTTTCTCTGTTCACCCATTTTAGGGATTTTTATGGTCAAAATTCTTTCCATACAAGATTCACTGACCATTTTTATTGTCATTCTCCCAGCTGTATATAGCAGTATCATCCAGAGATTTTTATGTGGGATATAGTAACTGAAAGAGTGAAGTAGTGGACATGAAAATCTCACTTACACGTTCATACGCCTTTAACATATCTCAAATCTGAATTCAGTTAAGTACATAAAATAGGACCCAAACGCAGTGTAAAACTAAATAATCTAATTTTCTAGAATCAAGCACCATACCTCGTGAAATTAGTATTCTACATAATTCAGATTTCTCTGATTTTATTTTTTTATGCCTAAAACTTTTCGGTTTTTATCCAGAAATCTTGACTGAACTGTAATTCTGCATGGATGATGAGATCATCCAATGACAGCAGCTGTAGCCACAGTCTGAGGAGCAGCAGCTTATGAGGGACTGGGAGCCCCTGAGCCAGAGCAATTGGCCCAGAGTGTGGTGGGGCGTCCAGAGCTGAACAAATAACAGCCTTCCTGTGATACTCAGCCGGGAGAGTGAGCGGGAAGGAGGTGTGATAGTTTCCCTGTGGTTTTCCCTTCGAGTACTTGCTTTTAATCATGGTGATTTAAGTACACACAACCAGATCTGGTAGTGGGACATGTCTCTATCTCCTTGCATGAAAATAAGAGGGGGAAGTTCAGCAGTTAAGAGAACTAAGATGACTCCTTCCTCTACCTCAAGTAATTTGAATGTTAATGCTTCTAATAATATTTATTGAATTTAATATCCATTGTGCTTTCTTCTTGGTGCATTGCCTTTTCTTCTAATCTTTTTCTAAAAATATGTTGCTGAATTTCAAGGATTTGTTGATTTTCCTAGTCCATTTTTCAAAAAATTGATTTCTAATTTCCTACATCATTGGAGAGAGAGAATGCACTCTATGATTTCAATCCTTTGTAATTTACTATGGTTTTCATTAGAAATTAATATTTCAGTATATTAAAATCTATTCATTCTGCACTTTTAAAATAAGCAACAACGATATGCTGTACAGCACAGGGAAATATAGAAATTATTTAATAATAACTTTAAACAGTATAATATATAAATATTTTGAATCACTTGTTATAAACCTGAACTAATATAATATTGTAACTCACCTATACTTTAAGAAAAAATATAAAAATTAAAAAGAAATTTTAAGTACCCCTGGATTAGGATGTACAAACCTGTGAAGGATGTCACTCTCAGCCAAAGAGAGAAAAGCTAGATAAACTGCAAAATTCCAACCTTTTCTTGAACCCAGTTTTAGTGCTTTCTCTATGTCAGGCTTTATAGATTTCTATGAGATCTAACTTATTTTCCCATGAATTTCACTTCCCAATTTATTCTCGTCCTCGTGTGAGCGTGTTATGGAACTTTCAGAATTATTTTATGTGTGATATGCAATAGAAATTGTGGAGGAGCAGTTATATACATCAACTACCCCTATTATACATTATCAACATATCCCAGTTTAAGCATACATTTAAATATATAAATGGGAACTGATAATAGCTTACAGAAGTGGCAAAACAAAGTTTTCACAAACATTTCACTTTTCTAAATCCCTGGTTGTTGAAATTATTTGAAATATCCCTACAGATGTATCAATCAATTCTTTCCTAGCAGAGAAACTTTAAAATACAAACTTTCATGACATGCAATTTTATATCCATTGAAGAGTGTCAAGTGAGAGCAGCTCAAGCTCCTGTCTCCACTGGGGGTCTGGCAGCCTGTGAGCTACAGCCATTGGCCCCAAATGTTGTCCAGTGACCAGGGCTGAACAGATAATAGCCTTTGTATGATAATCAAACTGGAGATTAAGGGGAAAGGAACTGTGGAACTTTGCTTTTTTTTTTTTTTTTGGTTCCTTACTTATATTTAATCATGGGGATTTAATGACTTAAATCCAGAGCAAGTCATTTCTTCAGCCCCTTGCATCAGTTTAGAGGAGGTTTATCAGCAATAGAAGACCTAATATGTCTCCTTTTACCTCAAGTGGTTTGAATGTTAAGGTTCATATCTGTTCTTTTCCATTGTGTTTTATTTGTGTCCCATGAAGATTTTTATTTGTGTCATTTTTGTATAAGTGTACTGCCAAATTTCAAAGAAGTTGCTGATTTTCTATTTCTTGTTTAAAACAGATTTCTACCTTCCTACGACTGTTGAGAGAGGATGATCTGTGGGATTTCAGTCTTGTGCAGTATATTCTGATTTGCTTTAAAGCCCAGTACTTCCTCATGATTGTGAAGTGTTTCATTTGAACATGTAAAATCAGTTGTAAATAATCATTTTGACTGGGATGTACAAGGTAGTAAAGGATGTCTCTCTCAGGCAAACAATGAGACAAAAGCTATATAAGTTGCAAAATTAAAAAATTTCTCGGGCTCATTCTGTGGAGAGACAAAAAACAAAGTATTCTACCTTGGTCACAGCACCACTTGCTGAAGAGCAAAATGGGGGACAGGATAAGACAGTAGAGAGAGTTCACAGAAAATTGCAGGTATGAAGGGGGCCAATATTACCTCCAGCGATCTCTTTGAGATCAGCAGAATTAGGATTTTGGCCAATAAGCCCCCTCATGAAGTTCATTACTTATTATTATTTGGGAAAGATGAAACTTAAAAGGTTTTGAAATAAAGAGAGCTTGCTGCACAGCTTGCCATTAAAATCTACCATGAAATCAGGTGCATACCTTCCTCTGTGTAAGAAATAGAAATTGTTGTACACACTGGAAAAAAAATTTCAGAACTCCAAACTCTTGGTAGAGCCAGGTGCCTTTTCTGAGAAACAAGTGTGGACCACTTTGAAAAGAGTTGACCTCAGAAAATCACTTAATGTCTATCATGCTAATGGTTGCTGCATCAAAATGCCAGTTTTTCTCCATATGAAACAGAGATTCATTACCAAGGTTATTTTTGCATGTTAGTCTCAAAGCTATGGTCTCTGTAAAAAGTATAAGAGCTCTAATACACCAGGACACTGCTATTGTGCTTTGGGTGTTTTGCTTTTGTGAAATCAGAAATGAAATAGGATCATTATTTATACATATTATATAATAGGTAATATGTTTACCTAATATGCATAATAGGTCTGGAGAGTGAAGACTGGGCATGCAAGGGTGAGCAACACATACAAAATTTAGAAAGGTAAGAAGATAAAGGGAATTTTGTGATTTTTCGTTGTTGAAGATGGGAAGGGGGAGTGAGCGATTGTGATTATACACTTCCGTGGGTTCTTGCAGAAAGAAGGGTACCTAGTGAGCAATTGCGATCTAATGGTGTGTGTGGTTTACTGTAAAGACAACCTGAGGAAAAGAGTGTAATGCTTAATCCACAAATTAGAACCATCAACGCGTGGAAAATAGTATTGCTAGGGCAAAAATATCCCATTCAAACTCTTTTCTCCATTACCCATGTTATGGAATTCATTTGAAGTGTGGATCCAAACACAGCAAACGAATAAGTAAACCAAAAAGTTCAAGGGAAAAAAAATCTATCCCAGATTCTAATCTACCCGGAAAAATTTTAATCTTGGAACTGAAGGGTCTACTCTAACTTCTTCAGGTAATCTGTGTCTATTCTTTTCCAGGCTTTACTATTTTTGAAAACAACCTTGGTGATATAGGCCTCGGATGATGGGAGATCCAATCAGAGAAGCTTAAGCACCACTCGCCTCTGAGTCAGCCAATGAGAGGCCAGCAACGGTGAGCTACAGCCATTGGTCCGGAATTCAAGCTGGTTTTCCGGGCTGAAGAAGTCAGTGCCTTCCTGGATGTTTAGCCTTGGTAAAAACTGACGGTATTAGGTTTGATTATTTGCCTGCTCTTTGCTTCTTTGCTTGATTGGTTGTATGTTTCTAATGGTGGTGTTTACCTGGGGCTGATATACAAAATGCCAGAGGTCCCTTTACTTGAAAGACACGTACATAATGTCTCACACTTCTGGAGGCCGGAAGTCCAAATCAAGATGTCAGCTGGTTTGGTTCCTCAGACTGCTGAGAAGGAAGCCTCTGTTCCAGGACTCTGTCCTTGGCTTGTGAAGATGGCAGAGAAACCCCTCTATCTGTTCACAGTTTTCTCCCTATATGACGGTCTCTGTGTCCATACTTCCCCTTTTATATGGATACAGGTCATTTTGTATTAAGGATCATCCTAATGGAGGCAGTTTAACTTGATTTCCCAGGAGAGATCCTATCTCTGTATACAATCACATGTCAGGTATTTGGGTTTAGCACATCAACATAGGAATTTAGGGAGAGAGTATTCAACCCACAGAAGACATGAATTTTGAGTTATAGGTGAGCATATCTCTTGACTCTTCAATTATATTAAGAGAACACTGGTTCTCTTCACCTATAAATACTGGTTTGATGTTTACGATGTGGTATAGTTACAGTTTTTGAACTCTTCCAACACATGTAAGCATAGATTATTGATGGAAAATCTTACTTAAACAGATATTTTTGATGAATGAATGCATTCAAAACCCTGAGAAATCTGGAAAAAATGTAATGTTTTCATAATTGTGTA
The DNA here is from genome assembly GCF_964341445.2 of Mesoplodon mirus. Lineage (NCBI taxonomy): Eukaryota > Metazoa > Chordata > Mammalia > Artiodactyla > Ziphiidae > Mesoplodon > Mesoplodon mirus. The sequence goes on along the minus strand of NW_028294086.1, from coordinate 14,493 downwards.
TCATTTAGCGATCACTGCATTGCAAATTACTTCAACACTTAGTGGATTAAAGCAGCAATTATTTATTATTTCTCATGTATCTATGGGTCAGCTGAATGCTTCTGCTGACCTGGGTGGTATTTCTCAGGATTTTCGTGTAGCCCTTCTCTCTTTATTCATCGTCCCTGGTAGAGTTCATATCACATCACTTCCAAATTAGCAATGCATAGATAGGACTTTTCTCTGTGTGCTAAAATTGATGTTTCATTTTAAGTAACGTTTTGTAGATACTTAGATTAAAAATAGAAAGAGAGGGCTTCCCTGGCAGTGCAGTGGTTGAGAGTCCACCTGCCGATGCAGGGGTGACGGGTTCGTGCCCCGGTCCGGGAAGATCCCACATGCTGTGGAGTGGCTGGGCCCGGAGCCATGGCCACTGAGCCTGCGTGTCCAGAGCCTGTGCTCCACAACGAGAGAGGCCAAAACAGTGAGAGGCCCGCACACCGCAAAAAAAAAAAAAAAAAAAAAAAAAAAAAATAGAGAACATTCGTGACTGCTTAAGGGAAAATAAGGTGAACCCTCTCATGTAATTTTCCTCAACTATTTGAACAGTGAATAGCTTTATTTATTTTAAAAATGTTCCTGACTTTCCACCTAGGTGAAGGGGGAAGAAACTCTTTCATTGTAGTCCCTATAAATGCATTGTGATTTGCTGAACAATGTTTGTTCAGTTTTGTTTGGTATTCCTTTTTTGCTTTTGAAAGAAATTGTAAATTTCCCTATTGATTAGGATGCTAAAACCTGAAAAGGATGTCACTCAGCTAAACAGTGAGACAAAATATGGACAACCTACAGAAATGAGAACTTTTCTTCAGGCCCTGAAAAAAGGGACTGCACCGTCCTGGAGAGACAAAACAGCATCTTTTTTAATGTTTTCAGAAACCCACAAACTCAGGATTAAGAATCGGGCAAGGCAGAAAACTAGAGAGAGCTTAACCACTCTGAGTTGTGTGGCTATGAAGGGGGCCATTGCCTGATCGAGGAGGACTGTAAAGGCCTTTTTTCCTTTGGTCCAGTGTATTGATAGAACTCGATTGGGCCAGTACCCCCCAAGAACTGTCCTTGTGGACATCAGACTAAGGATTTATGATAAATGAGCCACCGGAATGGGAATATTATTTATTTATATTCTTGAACATGGTATGAATCTTATGAAAATATTTCAGATAAAGAATTTGACTCTCAAGGAGACCAAGGAAAACTACCACCAAAGTATCCGCAGGTAAATCCCGCAGGTACCTCAGGATGATCTTACACACCTGGAACAAAATTTCGGATGACAAGAGAGCTCTAGGTAAAGCTCAAGGGCGACTGACACACAGGAAATCTAAGAAAGAGGAATAATAGGGTTTAATGTTGAAGAGGCTAAGGCCGAATAAGTACATGTGATTTTTGACTTCAGAAGGTAATTAAGGAGAAAGGGCACCTAGTGAGCAATCATGATCTAACAGTGTGGTTTACTGAAATGATAAACTAAGGGAAAGAGCTTTACTGCTTAAATAATAAAAGATAAACATCAACTCTGAGAAAATAGTATTAGCAGGACAAACATACCCCATTCAAACTTTTTCAACATGACTTGCATCAGGGAAATCATTTAAAAGCAGAATCAAGGACCCAAACACAGCACGGAAATAATTAAAGCAAAATGTTCAAGAAACAGTAACTATCCAAGGTGGAAGAAACTGAAGTTACACTTGTGACTGGTTCAGATTAATCTTATTTGTTTTTTTCCCTCAAGAGTACATTGTCCTGTTTTTGGAAAACGGAAACCTTCATGTCTTGCACCTCGGCATCATGGGGATGCTGGAAGTGTCCAATCAGAGCAGCCCAAGCACCACTCTGGGCCGTCTCAGCCAATGAAAAGCCTGCAGCTCCTGAGGTACAGCCATTGACTCAAAAGTGTGAGGAGGTGTCCTGGGCTGAAGTAATAGGAGTCTTTCCGGCACATGCAGCCTTTGAGATTGAGAGGGGAAAGGGATGTGATTCTTTGCCATTGGGCCAGATGTTACAATGTGACACGGTGTAATCCAGTAACAGCCTTCTTGGGAGATTTGGCCTTTAGAGATTATGGAGTATAGTGGAACGTTTCATTCCCTGTGGTTTGTTTGCTGGCTGGTGTTTAATCATGGTGATTTAATTATATGAATTCAGAGACTGTGCTGGACATGTCTTTTGTTCTTTGCATCAAATATGGCAAGATGTTGATTACTAATATTTCAAGTAAGATTTTTATATCTTCATTTGTAAATGGAGCTCTTCAGAAATTGGAATAGTAAGCTTTCTTCACTGCTTGTATCATTCCGTTACATTTTCTGGTAATAAAAATTAGCTTTTCCTCCTTCATGACTGAAACCATTTTATTGGCAGTAGAATTAGCTGTCCCTTAAATGTCCAAGAGGAAACCTGATCGGAAGCCTAGTCACTGTGGATGAAACCACACTGATGACCCCCATTTTTTCAATTCTTCTAAAGTCCCTTTTTGGTCCAACTTCTGTAATTTATTTCTACATAAATACATTTAAATATGCCTTTGATTGTATTATTGTAGACTCTTGAAAGTAATTTGATTTTCATTTTTAAATATTTCGCCTTTTATTGATTCCATTTTTTCTCCCTATGTTGGTTTCTTAAAGAATAGGGTAATAGGTAATAGTTGTGGCTCATGTGCTCTAGAGAGCTGGCTCAGTAGTTGTGGCACACAGGCTTAGTTGTTCCATGGCACGTGGGATGTTCCTGGACCAGGGCTCGAACCTGTGTCCCCTGCACTGGCAGGCAGATTCTTAACCACTGCTCCATCAGGGAAGCCCTTCTATTGCTTTTTATCTCTTTTTTACTTATTTTCTCTCTGATATTTATTATTTCCTTCCTTCTGCCGACCTTGAGCTTGGTTTGTTTTTTTCTTATTCTTTTAGATGTTGGGGTAGGTCGTTTATTTGAGATTTTTCTTGTGTCTTGAAGTAAGTCGGTATGGCTATAAGCTTCCCTCTTAGAACTGCTTTTGCTGTGCCCCATAGGTTTTGGAAAGATGTATTTTTATTTTCATTTGTCTCCAGGTATTTTCTAACTTCCTCTTTGATTTCCTCACTGACCCATTGGTTTATTACTAGCATATCGTTTAGTCTCCATGTGTTTGTGGTTTTCCCATTTTTCTTTATGTAATCATTTTCTAGTTTCATACAGTGTGGTTAGAAAAAATGCTTGGTACAATTTCTGTCCTCTTAAATTTGTTGAGACTTGGGTTGTGGCACAGCATGTGATCTATCCTGGAGAAAGTTTCATGTGCACTTGAAAAGAATGTGTATTCTGCTGTTTTTGAATGGAATGTCCTGTAGATGTCTATTAAGTGCAACTAGTCTAATGTGTCATTTAAGGCCACTACTTCCTTACTGATTTTTTATCTGGATTATCTGTCTATTGCTGTAAGTGGGGCGTTAAAGTTCCCTAATATTATTGTATTCTTGTCAATTTCTTCCAAGAAATTTTACACAACAGATGAGACACAGCTGGATGGAGAATTGGTGAATTAGAAAACAGATGAAAGAAATTACACAGAATAGCTCATAGTAAGATAAATGAAGTAGAAGATTAAAGAGAGGCCAAGGGACCTAAGAAATGGACTAAGAAGGTATTAAGTGCATTTTGTAGGCATGCCAGAAGTGGTAACCTTGTTAAATTTTAGAATAATAATATTCACAGGGACACGGTTGATAATTATCCAGAATTTAGGAAAGCCTTGATTCCATAGATTCAGGGAGCATACTTGGACACATCATATTAAAGCTACAGAGTTAGCATATAGATCATAATAGCAGACAAAAAGACACATTGTATACAGAGCAATGCAAATACTGTGACAGTAAATCTCCTTTCATCAACAAATGGAAGCCGAAAGTGAGTGGTGAGAGTAAGTAACCATCCACGTAGTGTTGTACTCCTAGCCTAAGTATCATGATAAGACTTTGATAGACTTGAAGATGGACCACTCAGCACACCAAAACAAGGACAGACTTACTGCCAGTCCTTAGCCATAAGCCACTTTAGATGTTACCTCTGCTGCACATAGCTACCTTGTCCAATGTTCTGTACTTCTTGAGTTGGCCCACTTCCAAGGACTGATCAAGGAGGTGGCATAAAGATCTGGCTATGTTGGACCAATGTGAAATGACTTCAACAGGCCTTTAGAACTCAGCATGGGATCAGAAAGTAATTTTGGAGGGTCTGCGTTAGATGTGCACTTCTCCCTCTGCCCACACCTACCTCTCGCATCCCTTTCTTGGGCATTGAGCATGCATAAATATCCTGCACACTAAACACCATATCGATGTTTGTGTCCTTAGAACTTAATTCAGAATAAAAGAGATTGGAGACAACATGAAAAATCATGGTATCAATATTTACACCAACAGATACCATGTGAAAGGAACTTCTAAGGAATGTTTGCCACTTCTGGTATCCCTAGGAGATGTACTTTATACTTTCTTAGTCCATTTGTTAGGTGTCTTGATCTCCATTTAATCCTTTTATTCTCTTTATGAAGTATTCTGTATTATTTTTTAATCTACCTTCTAATTCACATATTCTCTCTCCAGGGGTGTCTTAGCTATTTAAAATTTCTTTACTCTTCTATTCCAGTGTTTATGATTTTCTGTACTAGAAAGCTTATTTGCATCTTTTTTTTTTTTTTTTTTTTTTTTTTGCGGTACGCGGGCCCCTCACTGCTGCGGCCTCTCCCGTTGTGGAGCACAGGTTCCGGACGCACAGGCCCAGCAGCCATGGCCCACCGGCCCAGCCGCCCTGCGGCATGTGGGATCCTCCCGGACCGGGGCACGAACCTGCGTCCCCCGCATCAGCAGGTGGACTCTCAACCACTGTGCCACCAGGGAAGCCCTATTTGCATCTCTTTGATAATTAGCTATTGATTACTCATGTATTATGTATCTTATCATCTATTTAAATATGTTAATTAACATTTCTTGTACTTTGATGATAAATCTTTACAGGTTTCCATTTTGGTTTATTGTTTATGCTGATGTTGGCATTTTGGAAGGGGGGAAATCTGTGCTTGTTTTGGAGGACTTTAACTGTAGGAATATTTGTAGAAGCCTCAATTAAGGTTAAGCTCCCCTAGAAATAATTAGATTTGTATTTGCCATATATATGAGTTTACAAACAGAAATTAGTTGGGCCATGCTGATATTGTTAATTAGAACACCAAAGCTACATCAGGGCACTCTTTTGATTACAGATTCTCAAGGCAACATTTTATTCCCCAACCATAGTTAGGGACAAAATTAGAATTTTCCTTGGTTCTTTATTTCTTATGAGAAAAAAAGTCCAGTTTTTCACTATGGGTATAGTCAATTAAGCATTTATTTCATTTTTTAAAAAATATTTATTTACTTATTTATTTGGCTGCATCGGGTCTTAGCTGCGGCACACGGGACCTTTTAGTTGGAGCATGTGGAATCTTTAGTTGCAGTATGCGGGATCTTTAGTTGCAGCATGCAAACTCATAGTTGAGGCATGTGGGGTCTAGTTCCTTGACCAGGGATTGAACCCAGGCCCCCTGCGTTGGGAGTGTTGTGTCCTTGCCACCAGGGAAGTCCCAGTCAATTAAGCATTTAGAATTATGTGTATGTCTCAGCTGTCTATTAATTTGAGCCCATTTTCAAGCACACCTGAGTATTTAAAATAATGTTTAACATAATTTTGGGGGCTTCCCTGGTGGCGCAGTGGTTGAGAGTCCGCCTGCTGATGCAGGGGACACGGGTTCGTGCCCCGGTCTGGGAAGATCCCACATGCCGCGGAGCAGCTGGGCCCGTGAGCCATGGCCGCTGAGCCTGCGCGTCCGGAGCCTGTGCTCTGCAACGGGAGAGGCCACGGCAGTGAGAAGCCCGCGTACCGCAAAAAAAAAAAAAAAAAAAAAAAAATATATATATATATATATATATATATATATATATATATAATTTTGTATATTACAATTTATAATTGGAGGATTTTCAGTTTTTCTACCCAATACCCAAACAATTTCCAAACAAGAAGTGTAAACGTCCCTTAAAAATATAAACCATACTAAGATCACTCAGTGGTAATCAGCTGATATTTAAGCTACGCTGCAAAGTTCCAGGCAACTTTCACACACATGCCTGGTGCTGCAAGGGACCTCTTTTCTTGTGGGGATGTCCAGCAGGATAGGCTGACCTTTTACATGGTAGCCATGTGTCCTCAAAAAGCAAGACAGAAGGACATTCCCTCTTAAAGCTTAACCCCATAATTGGCATAATATAATTTCCACCATATTCTATTTATTGCTCAAAATAATCACAGCCTTCATCAGCTCAAGAGGAGGGGGAAATGAACAGAACCTCTCATTGGAAGGAGTATCCAGGAATGAGCAACATTCCTGGATCTAATATCCACTAAAACCAAGCTTCTTGAGATCCTTTTGGGTGCCATACACAGGGTATGGCCAAGAAACAAGTGTTTTGTTCATTATACTAAGGTGGTTGTCTATGGATTCGTTTACTCTTTACCTACCACTAGGAGAGGGACACCTATCATTTAGTGGAATCCTATACTCTACACCACAACTTTCACACTAAAGTGGAATGAAGTGTCTAAACATTATAGACACCCTCTCCCACTTGTAGGACCCTGCATGTAGACAAAGAAACACACAGGTAGGCAGCAAGGGGGATGTAAGTAGAGATTTCTTGGTGAAAGGAACTTGGACAGACAGGGTTTCAATATCTAATTTTTCTGACTTAGGGACACAGAGTTCTCCCATATTTCTCGTGGTTCCCTTCTTTCTTGGGTCCTCTAATGCCTGACACTTCAGTTGTAATCTATCCCTCTCAGCTGTGCCTTGAAAAGTACATATCCACAGAGTCATAAATGGGGCAGGTTTGAGGACAAAATTTAGGGAGAGGGAAAAGCATAAGAAGCCCTGGATATATGCCCTTGCATGATGTTGGAGTGTGGTTAAGGGAAACACTTGATTATACTTTTTCACTTGAATTAATTTCCAAATGGAGATTGAGGTAATTGAAGTTTATTCTTTTATATAAAGGTATTTCCTATCAAGCAGGTTGATCAAGAGAAGCATGGTTTCTGTTATCCTCTGATAGACTCACACACTCAAAGGCAAAACCATGCCTAATGGGTCAGACACTGAAGTGAGATTTAGGGAATCACCTAGGTCCTGGTGTCAGTTCTAATTCAGTAAATATGTGACTTTGGGTAATGCCCTTCACCTACCAGAATATGGTAAAGGAATCTGGGTTTTCAGAGGGATAGATTACACAAGCCAGTCCATTTACTTCAACAAGCACAATAACCTTGCATATTATTCCTACTTACAACAAATTTCACTCAGGTGCATGACAAAATACCTGCTCAAGTATCAGATCCACTGAGCTATATGGTTTCTGCTTATCTTCACTTCTCAAAGGCTGATGAATTTCACAATGCCTCTGTGTAGAATATTGCAGTTATTTCTGCAACGTGTTTCAGTTCTCGCTTATGTTTTACAATGAATTCTGTAATACAGATAATGTTGAAAAAAGTTTGAATGGGGTATGCTTGTCCTATTAATACTATTTTCTTAGGGTTGGAACTTATAGTTTGTTATTTAAGCAGTAAAGCCCTTGCTCTAATTCGTATTTTCAGTAGTCAACACCATTAGATCATGATTGCTCTTTAGGTGTCCATTTTCTTCAATTACACTCTGAAGTGAATAATTACATATGCTCATATCTCCTCCAAGGTCTTCAACCTTGAACTCCATTTTCCCTCTCTCCTTCCTAGATGCCATGTGTGTCACTTATCCTTGCGCTTCTGTCTTCACAGCGTATATGGTACAGTTGTAACACTGGTTTACTAATGCCTGTATTTGATTATTGGATTTACTAAATGTAAAACACACCTAGCACAATAAAAATATCCTAGTAGGTTAGATTTCTTAACAGGAATTCTCACATATTATTAATGTGCAAGAAATGTTTAGAAAAACATTTGTATTTCATACGGGCAAACACTGGGATATTGAAGCAGCAACAATGAGCACAATAGGAATTAAATAATTTTGTGAAATACCATTTTATCCTATGGGTCCACAGTTCTCTTTTTGAAAATGCAATGGCTCTGAAATGAGCTTTCTGCTTCCAAAATTATATTCAGGTTCTGTACGACCAACTTGAGGTCCCACACAGAGATATTTACTTGCCATTGATTTGGTGGAAGATTTTCCTGGTCTCCTTGGGAATCATATTCTTTTAAAAAAATTCTTTCATAAGATTCCTCTAATATTCCACAAAATAATAAATAAGATTCCTGAAAATGGGACTCATTTATCCTAAATATTTACTCCAGCGACCAAGGAGAGCTCTGGAGATATAATAGCCCGTCAGAATTCTTCAATCTTGGACTGAAAAACACAGACTTTCACTGCCCATTCTTTAAAAGACACTGCCTCCTTCATACCTGAACTACTCAGGGAAGCTCTCTCTAGTATCTTGCCACGGCACCCCAATTCTTTTTCCTTATCTCACAAGGCTCTGCCAATTTAAAAAAAGTATTTTGTTTAGTCTGTCCTGTAGAGACCTGTCCCTCTTCTGAGGGGCTCAGGAAAAGTTTGATTTTGTAGATTATCAGGAATTTATCTCAGTGTTTGGCTGAGAGTGATATACTTTACAGGTTCTTATATCCTACACAATAGGAAATAATTACAACTTTTTAAAAAGAAGTACAAATGGAATACAAAAATTGAAAAATATGTAGGTGTAAAGCAACATAATACTTTCTAAAAATTGAAAATGACAGAGTATCTTCTCCCTCACAGATAAGAAGAAATAAAATACTAAAATGAAATTACTGAACATTCACATAATTGTGAAAATGACTGTGGCAGGGCCACCTTGTTTCACTTAAGTGGTCACCAGTGTTCTCTTAATAAAATGGAAGAGGCAGGAGATATGTCTATATTTAGCTCAGAATACATATCTCCTATGGGTTGAATTTGTACCTCTAAAATTCATCTATCTATGCTGTAAATACTCGTACTCATATGTGATCATATTTGGAATCTTTACTGGGTAATCAAGTTAAAATATGTTCATTAGAGTAGGTCTTAATCCAAATGAGTTGCATCCATATAAAAAGGGAAAATCAGACATAGATACATACATATAGGGAGGAAAATGTGTGGAGGTGTAGGGAGATTTCAGCTATCCACAAGGCAAGGAGAGGGTCCTAGAATAGATGCCCCTTATGCATTCACACCTTGCATAAGATCCAACTCAGATGTAACCTTGATTTGGACTTAGAGCCTCCAGAAGTATGAGACAATAAATGTATGTTGTTTAAGTGACCCAATCACCAGCATTTTGTACAGAAGCTCTAGAAAACTTATATAATATTTAAATGACCTTGATTAGATTTTTTTTTTTTTTTTTTTTTTTTTTTGCGGTACGTGGGCCTCTCACTGTTGTGGCCTCTCCCGTTGCAGAGCACAGGCTCCGGACGCACAGGCTCAGCGGCCATGGCTCACGGGCCCAGCCGCTCTGCGGCATGTGGGATCTTCCCGGACCGGGGCACGAACCCGTATCCCCTGCCTTGGCAGGCGGACTCTCAACTGCTGCGCCACCAGGGAAGCCCGACCTTGATTAGATTTATAAAACAAAGAAACAAACAGCAGATAAATAATCACACTTGTTACCCTACTGTCACCAAACCTGAACATCCCAGGAAGACTGTTACTGGTTCATTCATGAACACCGCACTATAGAGTGAGTGGCCCAGTGACTGTGGCTACCAGTTTGGGTCCCTCATTGGCTGACCTGGTGTCGAGGTGGACTTGAACCTCTCTGACTGGATGCTCCCACCATCCCCATGATGTTGAGCTACAAGTCATGAAGGTTTTCCACTTCAAAAACAAGAGAATAAGGCCTAGAAAAGAATAGAATTAGATCATCTGAACGAGTTGGAGTAGACTTCTGATTCTAGGCAGCCTGGAATAAGTTGTTTCCTGAACTTTTTGTTGCACTTATTTCTATGCTGTATTGGAGTCCCCTTTTTAAGTGAATCCATAAACACAGTAATGGTGAAAAGGTTTCTGAATGGGCTATACTCTTCCTATCAATACTATCATCCCTGATTTGAGACTTATAACTGTTATTTAAGCAGTGAAGCCATTTCCCTCAGTTTGCCTTTACAATAAACCACAACATTACAAGGTGATTGCTCACTAGGTTCCCGTATTCCCTCAATCAACTGAAGTGAATAATTACTAGTTGTTACTCCCCTTTCCAATCTTCAACATCAGACTTTCCCTTTCCCCTCTCCATCCTAGATTTCCTATGTATCAGTCATCTCTGAGGTCCCAGTTATCACTTCAAAACCAATTATGGTATATTTTGAATATTTTGGGGTTTTTTTTAACTAATGTGTCCATTTAATTTCTGAATTTATAAATGTGAAAGAAACAAAGCTCACTAAAAATATTAATGGATTCTTTTTCTTAAAACGACTTCCTACATAATACGATATGTATTATATTTAGGTCCTTAATCCATTTTGAGTTTATTTTTGTGATTGCTGTTGGAGAATTTTCTAATTTCATTTTATTACATCTAGCTATCCAGTTTTCCCAGCACCATTTATTGAAGAGACTGTCTTTTCTCCATTATATATTCTTGCCTTTTTTATTGTAGATTAATTGACCGTAAGTTCATGGGTTTATTTCTGGGCTCTCTCTTCTATTCCACTAATCTATGCGTCTGTTTTAGTGCCAGTACTATACTGATTGATTACTGTAGTTTTCTGGTATAGCCTGAAGTCAGGGAACCATATTCCTCCAGCTCTGGTCTTCTTTCTTAAGATTGTTTTGGCTATTCGGGACCTTTTGTGTTTCCACACACATTTAAAAACTTTTTGTATAGTTCTGTGAAAAATGCCCCGGTATTTTCATAGGGATTACATTGAATCTGTCGATTGCCTTGGATAGTACAGTCATTTTAACAATATTAATTCTTCCAACCAATAAACATGGAATATCTTTCCCTCTGTGATGTCGTCAATTCCTTTCATCAGTGTCTTATAGTTTTCCAAGTACAGGTCTTTTACTAACTTAAGTACATTTATTCTTAGGTATTTTATTGATTATTTTTCTCTCACACTGGCAGTTTCTCAGTACTCAGAGTAACCAGTTTTGTTAAAATAACAGCTCACATTTATTCATCAATTCCAGTATGTGTGGTATTTTGGGGACCTAATTAATGTTAAAAGAATTTAAAATTTACTAAATGTTAAATAATTTTAGTGTTTATGTGTAAGTATTCCCATTTCTGTTTGTGTTCTGTCTTTGCAGAAAGTGGTTTTGTCATTCTCTTCATTCTGATCACTGGAGGTTTTGATAAGAATTGGAGGTAATAGCTGGTGAATTATGTCCCATGATTTTGAGGAGCACTCTGCAGACCATGTCAGAGAGTTCCTGCTCAGGCCATGGAGGCTCAGCCATGGAAAGGTAAGATTCTGTGTGGGAGTAAAATGGCTGCCAAGTGGCCAAAGTCATTCTGATGGAGGCAACGACTTCAGTTAGGGAGGTCAGACTCGTTCAGGAAGCTCAAACTGAGTTTTATTCAATGTAGGTGGCTTAGGTGACAACTTCTCAGAGTTCTCATGCATAAATAGTAGGCATAAATCAGCTGAGGTGAACTTTGCCTACGTGGGGCATAGTTCAAAGATTTTCTGGTAGAGGTCACGGAAAGTTTAAAGGTCACCAGATTTCCACTGTGATTGGTTGACTGGAGGCCAAGCAGGGGGCCATCCACTCACACGTGACATGGGGTGCCTTAGTGACAGGCCTCCCTGCTTTGCATTTTATCCAATCAGATATGAACATTGCCCGTGACATCAGAGAAGGCAGGGAGTATAAACGGGGCCAGCGGCACTCAACTGCCGCACTGTCCTTCCCTCTGAGCTGTGGGGGAGACGGTTCTGACATGTCTGAGCCTTCGCCTGAGACGTCTGAAGAAAGCCTGGCCACCAAGGAAGCAGAGCCCTCCAAAGCCGAGCCAAAGAACCCGAAGCAGAAGACACCGAAGCGCCGCGGCTACCGCAGCCGCCGCCGCTCTGATGGCTTCGACAGCTTTGCCGCCTATTTCCCCAGGGTGCTGAAGCAGGCCCACGAGGGCCTGAGCCTCTCAGAGGAGGCCGTGGACGTCATGGATTCGTTCGTTAAGGATATGTTTGAGCGAATCGCCAACGAGGCGGCGCACCTGGTCTGCTCCAGCAAGCGCTCCACCCTCAGCTCTGGAGAGATCCAGACCTCCGTGCGCCTGCTGCTGCCTGGGGAGCTGGGCAAGCATGCCATGTCCAAAGCCAGCAAGGCCGTCATCAGATACACCACTGGCAAATGAGCTGCCTCCGGACCATCTGAGCATCTCAAACCAAAGGCTCTTTTCAGAGCCACTCATTTGGCGGGAAAAGACCTGTAGCTCTGAAGAGTCCGATCCACTCTGGGTTTTCGCCCTGTGCCATGAGGGAAATACCATAAACCTCATCCACTCTGCTTGAGTATATGTCTTTAGTGCCATTCGTTCCACAGAGAATCACGAACTAGTCTTAGCCAAAATGCACCTTGTCACTTTCCTAAATGGTCATTTCTACTTGTGGTTTCTCTGTTCACCCATTTTAGGGATTTTTATGGTCAAAATTCTTTCCATACAAGATTCACTGACCATTTTTATTGTCATTCTCCCAGCTGTATATAGCAGTATCATCCAGAGATTTTTATGTGGGATATAGTAACTGAAAGAGTGAAGTAGTGGACATGAAAATCTCACTTACACGTTCATACGCCTTTAACATATCTCAAATCTGAATTCAGTTAAGTACATAAAATAGGACCCAAACGCAGTGTAAAACTAAATAATCTAATTTTCTAGAATCAAGCACCATACCTCGTGAAATTAGTATTCTACATAATTCAGATTTCTCTGATTTTATTTTTTTATGCCTAAAACTTTTCGGTTTTTATCCAGAAATCTTGACTGAACTGTAATTCTGCATGGATGATGAGATCATCCAATGACAGCAGCTGTAGCCACAGTCTGAGGAGCAGCAGCTTATGAGGGACTGGGAGCCCCTGAGCCAGAGCAATTGGCCCAGAGTGTGGTGGGGCGTCCAGAGCTGAACAAATAACAGCCTTCCTGTGATACTCAGCCGGGAGAGTGAGCGGGAAGGAGGTGTGATAGTTTCCCTGTGGTTTTCCCTTCAAGTACTTGCTTTTAATCATGGTGATTTAAGTACACACAACCAGATCTGGTAGTGGGACATGTCTCTATCTCCTTGCATGAAAATAAGAGGGGGAAGTTCAGCAGTTAAGAGAACTAAGATGACTCCTTCCTCTACCTCAAGTAATTTGAATGTTAATGCTTCTAATAATATTTATTGAATTTAATATCCATTGTGCTTTCTTCTTGGTGCATTGCCTTTTCTTCTAATCTTTTTCTAAAAATATGTTGCTGAATTTCAAGGATTTGTTGATTTTCCTAGTCCATTTTTCAAAAAATTGATTTCTAATTTCCTACATCATTGGAGAGAGAGAATGCACTCTATGATTTCAATCCTTTGTAATTTACTATGGTTTTCATTAGAAATTAATATTTCAGTATATTAAAATCTATTCATTCTGCACTTTTAAAATAAGCAACAACGATATGCTGTACAGCACAGGGAAATATAGAAATTATTTAATAATAACTTTAAACAGTATAATATATAAATATTTTGAATCACTTGTTATAAACCTGAACTAATATAATATTGTAACTCACCTATACTTTAAGAAAAAATATAAAAATTAAAAAGAAATTTTAAGTACCCCTGGATTAGGATGTACAAACCTGTGAAGGATGTCACTCTCAGCCAAAGAGAGAAAAGCTAGATAAACTGCAAAATTCCAACCTTTTCTTGAACCCAGTTTTAGTGCTTTCTCTATGTCAGGCTTTATAGATTTCTATGAGATCTAACTTATTTTCCTATGAATTTCACTTCCCAATTTATTCTCATCCTCGTGTGAGCGTGTTATGGAACTTTCAGAATTATTTTATGTGTGATATGCAATAGAAATTGTGGAGGAGCAGTTATATACATCAACTACCCCTATTATACATTATCAACATATCCCAGTTTAAGCATACATTTAAATATATAAATGGGAACTGATAATAGCTTACAGAAGTGGCAAAACAAAGTTTTCACAAACATTTCACTTTTCTAAATCCCTGGTTGTTGAAATTATTTGAAATATCCCTACAGATGTATCAATCAATTCTTTCCTAGCAGAGAAACTTTAAAATACAAACTTTCATGACATGCAATTTTATATCCATTGAAGAGTGTCAAGTGAGAGCAGCTCAAGCTCCTGTCTCCACTGGGGGTCTGGCAGCC
>NW_028294087.1:0-33513 GCF_964341445.2 Mesoplodon mirus | reverse complement strand
CCCGTGAGAGGCTTGAGCGCTGTGAGGCATACTAAAGCTAAAGCCGTCCATTGACTGAGACTTCCTGGAACCTGGTGCACCCCTGCCTCTGGTAATGGGAAAATGTGCACCTTACTTCGTGACTGGAGGTCACATTTAGTTGGCACTTTAGCTACAGTATGCTCTGGGCTGAGCTCCCAGGAAGGAACCGCAAGCGCCTGGTTTCTTTTGCAAAAGCTCACTGCTCCTCAGAGGCATCCGTGGAGTGAACAGTGTCCTGGTGGTGTGGTGTTCAGGCAGCTTGGAAGCTGCACTGAAGTTGCTTTTCAAAGGGGGAGAGTCGGGCTTCTCCACATGCTCCAGTTTCCAACTTGACCCCACAGCGCATTCACCGGCACTCTCTGACTGACTACTGGAGACTTTCGGCCACACGGGGCCTTTCTATGATGACACTTCGTTGCAGGCGGGGTCTTTGGCATGCCGTGCCTAGCATTACCCGCTTAATGACTGAGTCAGGCCTAAGTGAATTTGTATCGTCCAAATGTCTCCCAAGTTGACCGGTTTTTCTGTTCTTTCTGTCAGGCTGGACCTACAGTGTACCTTGCGTCCCAATAGAGAGATGAGAGGTAAGAGCCGCCAGGGGGCTCTGTAGGCTCAGGGATTCTTTCAGTGCAGCTCAGAGGGCCCCCACAGAGGGAGAGCCACGTTGAATATAATACCGGCAAAAACGTTGTCCTGGGGCTGCTTTACAGCGGTAGAAATCAAGCTAGGCAAGCGAGGATCAGTTCATTGCCCTTCCCTCTGCATAGAAAGGGTTGACCCCAACAGCCTGTTCTGCGCTGTGTTGCTCGAAGACAAACGGGGGACTCACGGCACACACGCTCTCCCTCAGAAGGGAATTCATACGCGACTCTCTGAGGCCTCCGGAGAGCCGTAGAGGAGTTAAAGCACTCCATCGAGTCAGGGTTCATGGAGATGGCTGCCCAGCAAGCTTTGCTGAGAGGAAACACTCGTGCTTACCTTGAGGCCTGGGGTCGCGTTTACTTGGCACTTTAGCTAGGGCAAGCCGTGGATGAGCTCCCAGCAAGGCACTGGCGACCACCTGGATTCGTAGGAGAAAACTCACTTTCTTCACTGAGGCATTCCTAGCAGTGACTAGAAGACGGGTAACAGCACTGTCTTTCAGTCAGCCTTGAGGCCGCCGCTATCTGCCTTTCAAATGGGGGAAAATACTGCCTTACTCCAGGCTTCTCACTTACACACCGGATCACCCAGCACAGAGACCTCTCTTCTCTGACAAGCCAAAGGAGGCCCTTGGAACACAATTCGGCCTTCTGCGATGAAACTTTGGGATGCAGTGTGTTCTGCATGTGCTGAGTGGCCTAATCCTCGAAATGCCCTCAGGAGGCGTAGGTGACTTTGCATGTTCCAAATGCCTAGCAAGGCTCGACTAGTAAATCTCGACTTCATTTCGGGCTGGACCTAAAGTCTACTTTCCGCCTCACTTAGAGAGACGTCGAGCACGAGTCCCCAAAGTGGATTGGAGCCCCGGTGGTTTCTTTCAGGGCAGCTTAGGTGTCCTCAACGAGGCAGACCCGCATGGAAAGAAAGCCTGCCCAAGAACCGTGCTCCTGGGGCTGTTTCCAAGCTGTGGAACGCTAGCCATAGAGAACAGATTAGTTCCCGGCCCTTTCACCTGCATAGTGAGGGATGGTCCCCGAGCCGTGTCTCCCTTGATTGTGCTCAGAAGGCTTTTGGTACACGGTGCACATCCTTGGAAAGAAGTGCCCCCGTGAGAGGCTTGAGCGCTGTGAGGCATACTAAAGCTAAAGCCGTCCATTGACTGAGACTTCCTGGAACCTGGTGCACCCCTGCCTCTGGTAATGGGAAAATGTGCACCTTACTTCGTGACTGGAGGTCACATTTAGTTGGCACTTTAGCTACAGTATGCTCTGGGCTGAGCTCCCAGGAAGGAACCGCAAGCGCCTGGTTTCTTTTGCAAAAGCTCACTGCTCCTCAGAGGCATCCGTGGAGTGAACAGTGTCCTGGTGGTGTGGTGTTCAGGCAGCTTGGAAGCTGCACTGAAGTTGCTTTTCAAAGGGGGAGAGTCGGGCTTCTCCCACATGCTCCAGTTTCCAACTTGACCCCACAGCGCATTCACCGGCACTCTCTGACTGACTACTGGAGACTTTCGGCCACACGGGGCCTTTCTATGATGACACTTCGTTGCAGGCGGGGTCTTTGGCATGCCGTGCCTAGCATTACCCGCTTAATGACTTAGTCAGGCCTAAGTGAATTTGTATCGTCCAAATGTCTCCCAAGTTGACCGGTTTTTCTGTTCTTTCTGTCAGGCTGGACCTACAGTGTACCTTGCGTCCCAATAGAGAGATGAGAGGTAAGAGCCGCCAGGGGGCTCTGTAGGCTCAGGGATTCTTTCAGTGCAGCTCAGAGGGCCCCCACAGAGGGAGAGCCACGTTGAATATAATACCGGCAAAAACGTTGTCCTGGGGCTGCTTTACAGCGGTAGAAATCAAGCTAGGCAAGCGAGGATCAGTTCATTGCCCTTCCCTCTGCATAGAAAGGGTTGACCCCAACAGCCTGTTCTGCGCTGTGTTGCTCGGAAGACAAACGGGGGACTCACGGCACACACGCTCTCCCTCAGAAGGGAATTCATACGCGACTCTCTGAGGCCTCCGGAGAGCCGTAGAGGAGTTAAAGCACTCCATCGAGTCAGGGTTCATGGAGATGGCTGCCCAGCAAGCTTTGCTGAGAGGAAACACTCGTGCTTACCTTGAGGCCTGGGGTCGCGTTTACTTGGCACTTTAGCTAGGGCAAGCCGTGGGATGAGCTCCCAGCAAGGCACTGGCGACCACCTGGATTCGTAGGAGAAAACTCACTTTCTTCACTGAGGCATTCCTAGCAGTGACTAGAAGACGGGTAACAGCACTGTCTTTCAGTCAGCCTTGAGGCCGCCGCTATCTGCCTTTCAAATGGGGGAAAATACTGCCTTACTCCAGGCTTCTCACTTACACACCGGATCACCCAGCACAGAGACCTCTCTTCTCTGACAAGCCAAAGGAGGCCCTTGGAACACAATTCGGCCTTCTGCGATGAAACTTTGGGATGCAGTGTGTTCTGCATGTGCTGAGTGGCCTAATCCTCGAAATGCCCTCAGGAGGCGTAGGTGACTTTGCATGTTCCAAATGCCTAGCAAGGCTCGACTAGTAAATCTCGACTTCATTTCGGGCTGGACCTAAAGTCTACTTTCCGCCTCACTTAGAGAGACGTCGAGCACGAGTCCCCAAAGTGGATTGGAGCCCCGGTGGTTTCTTTCAGGGCAGCTTAGGTGTCCTCAACGAGGCAGACCCGCATGGAAAGAAAGCCTGCCCAAGAACCGTGCTCCTGGGGCTGTTTCCAAGCTGTGGAACGCTAGCCATAGAGAACAGATTAGTTCCCGGCCCTTTCACCTGCATAGTGAGGGATGGTCCCCGAGCCGTGTCTCCCTTGATTGTGCTCAGAAGGCTTTTGGTACACGGTGCACATCCTTGGAAAGAAGTGCCCCCGTGAGAGGCTTGAGCGCTGTGAGGCATACTAAAGCTAAAGCCGTCCATTGACTGAGACTTCCTGGAACCTGGTGCACCCCTGCCTCTGGTAATGGGAAAATGTGCACCTTACTTCGTGACTGGAGGTCACATTTAGTTGGCACTTTAGCTACAGTATGCTCTGGGCTGAGCTCCCAGGAAGGAACCGCAAGCGCCTGGTTTCTTTTGCAAAAGCTCACTGCTCCTCAGAGGCATCCGTGGAGTGAACAGTGTCCTGGTGGTGTGGTGTTCAGGCAGCTTGGAAGCTGCACTGAAGTTGCTTTTCAAAGGGGGAGAGTCGGGCTTCTCCCACATGCTCCAGTTTCCAACTTGACCCCACAGCGCATTCACCGGCACTCTCTGACTGACTACTGGAGACTTTCGGCCACACGGGGCCTTTCTATGATGACACTTCGTTGCAGGCGGGGTCTTTGGCATGCCGTGCCTAGCATTACCCGCTTAATGACTGAGTCAGGCCTAAGTGAATTTGTATCGTCCAAATGTCTCCCAAGTTGACCGGTTTTTCTGTTCTTTCTGTCAGGCTGGACCTACAGTGTACCTTGCGTCCCAATAGAGAGATGAGAGGTAAGAGCCGCCAGGGGCTCTGTAGGCTCAGGGATTCTTTCAGTGCAGCTCAGAGGGCCCCCACAGAGGGAGAGCCACGTTGAATATAATACCGGCAAAAACGTTGTCCTGGGGCTGCTTTACAGCGGTAGAAATCAAGCTAGGCAAGCGAGGATCAGTTCATTGCCCTTCCCTCTGCATAGAAAGGGTTGACCCCAACAGCCTGTTCTGCGCTGTGTTGCTCGGAAGACAAACGGGGGACTCACGGCACACACGCTCTCCCTCAGAAGGGAATTCATACGCGACTCTCTGAGGCCTCCGGAGAGCCGTAGAGGAGTTAAAGCACTCCATCGAGTCAGGGTTCATGGAGATGGCTGCCCAGCAAGCTTTGCTGAGAGGAAACACTCGTGCTTACCTTGAGGCCTGGGGTCGCGTTTACTTGGCACTTTAGCTAGGGCAAGCCGTGGGATGAGCTCCCAGCAAGGCACTGGCGACCACCTGGATTCGTAGGAGAAAACTCACTTTCTTCACTGAGGCATTCCTAGCAGTGACTAGAAGACGGGTAACAGCACTGTCTTTCAGTCAGCCTTGAGGCCGCCGCTATCTGCCTTTCAAATGGGGGAAAATACTGCCTTACTCCAGGCTTCTCACTTACACACCGGATCACCCAGCACATAGACCTCTCTTCTCTGACAAGCCAAAGGAGGCCCTTGGAACACAATTCGGCCTTCTGCGATGAAACTTTGGGATGCAGTGTGTTCTGCATGTGCTGAGTGGCCTAATCCTCGAAATGCCCTCAGGAGGCGTAGGTGACTTTGCATGTTCCAAATGCCTAGCAAGGCTCGACTAGTAAATCTCGACTTCATTTCGGGCTGGACCTAAAGTCTACTTTCCGCCTCACTTAGAGAGACGTCGAGCACGAGTCCCCAAAGTGGATTGGAGCCCCGGTGGTTTCTTTCAGGGCAGCTTAGGTGTCCTCAACGAGGCAGACCCGCATGGAAAGAAAGCCTGCCCAAGAACCGTGCTCCTGGGGCTGTTTCCAAGCTGTGGAACGCTAGCCATAGAGAACAGATTAGTTCCCGGCCCTTTCACCTGCATAGTGAGGGATGGTCCCCGAGCCGTGTCTCCCTTGATTGTGCTCAGAAGGCTTTTGGTACACGGTGCACATCCTTGGAAAGAAGTGCCCCCGTGAGAGGCTTGAGCGCTGTGAGGCATACTAAAGCTAAAGCCGTCCATTGACTGAGACTTCCTGGAACCTGGTGCACCCCTGCCTCTGGTAATGGGAAAATGTGCACCTTACTTCGTGACTGGAGGTCACATTTAGTTGGCACTTTAGCTACAGTATGCTCTGGGCTGAGCTCCCAGGAAGGAACCGCAAGCGCCTGGTTTCTTTTGCAAAAGCTCACTGCTCCTCAGAGGCATCCGTGGAGTGAACAGTGTCCTGGTGGTGTGGTGTTCAGGCAGCTTGGAAGCTGCACTGAAGTTGCTTTTCAAAGGGGGAGAGTCGGGCTTCTCCCACATGCTCCAGTTTCCAACTTGACCCCACAGCGCATTCACCGGCACTCTCTGACTGACTACTGGAGACTTTCGGCCACACGGGGCCTTTCTATGATGACACTTCGTTGCAGGCGGGGTCTTTGGCATGCCGTGCCTAGCATTACCCGCTTAATGACTGAGTCAGGCCTAAGTGAATTTGTATCGTCCAAATGTCTCCCAAGTTGACCGGTTTTTCTGTTCTTTCTGTCAGGCTGGACCTACAGTGTACCTTGCGTCCCAATAGAGAGATGAGAGGTAAGAGCCGCCAGGGGGCTCTGTAGGCTCAGGGATTCTTTCAGTGCAGCTCAGAGGGCCCCCACAGAGGGAGAGCCACGTTGAATATAATACCGGCAAAAACGTTGTCCTGGGGCTGCTTTACAGCGGTAGAAATCAAGCTAGGCAAGCGAGGATCAGTTCATTGCCCTTCCCTCTGCATAGAAAGGGTTGACCCCAACAGCCTGTTCTGCGCTGTGTTGCTCGGAAGACAAACGGGGGACTCACGGCACACACGCTCTCCCTCAGAAGGGAATTCATACGCGACTCTCTGAGGCCTCCGGAGAGCCGTAGAGGAGTTAAAGCACTCCATCGAGTCAGGGTTCGTGGAGATGGCTGCCCAGCAAGCTTTGCTGAGAGGAAACACTCGTGCTTACCTTGAGGCCTGGGGTCGCGTTTACTTGGCACTTTAGCTAGGGCAAGCCGTGGGATGAGCTCCCAGCAAGGCACTGGCGACCACCTGGATTCGTAGGAGAAAACTCACTTTCTTCACTGAGGCATTCCTAGCAGTGACTAGAAGACGGGTAACAGCACTGTCTTTCAGTCAGCCTTGAGGCCGCCGCTATCTGCCTTTCAAATGGGGGAAAATACTGCCTTACTCCAGGCTTCTCACTTACACACCGGATCACCCAGCACAGAGACCTCTCTTCTCTGACAAGCCAAAGGAGGCCCTTGGAACACAATTCGGCCTTCTGCGATGAAACTTTGGGATGCAGTGTGTTCTGCATGTGCTGAGTGGCCTAATCCTCGAAATGCCCTCAGGAGGCGTAGGTGACTTTGCATGTTCCAAATGCCTAGCAAGGCTCGACTAGTAAATCTCGACTTCATTTCGGGCTGGACCTAAAGTCTACTTTCCGCCTCACTTAGAGAGACGTCGAGCACGAGTCCCCAAAGTGGATTGGAGCCCCGGTGGTTTCTTTCAGGGCAGCTTAGGTGTCCTCAACGAGGCAGACCCGCATGGAAAGAAAGCCTGCCCAAGAACCGTGCTCCTGGGGCTGTTTCCAAGCTGTGGAACGCTAGCCATAGAGAACAGATTAGTTCCCGGCCCTTTCACCTGCATAGTGAGGGATGGTCCCCGAGCCGTGTCTCCCTTGATTGTGCTCAGAAGGCTTTTGGTACACGGTGCACATCCTTGGAAAGAAGTGCCCCCGTGAGAGGCTTGAGCGCTGTGAGGCATACTAAAGCTAAAGCCGTCCATTGACTGAGACTTCCTGGAACCTGGTGCACCCCTGCCTCTGGTAATGGGAAAATGTGCACCTTACTTCGTGACTGGAGGTCACATTTAGTTGGCACTTTAGCTACAGTATGCTCTGGGCTGAGCTCCCAGGAAGGAACCGCAAGCGCCTGGTTTCTTTTGCAAAAGCTCACTGCTCCTCAGAGGCATCCGTGGAGTGAACAGTGTCCTGGTGGTGTGGTGTTCAGGCAGCTTGGAAGCTGCACTGAAGTTGCTTTTCAAAGGGGGAGAGTCGGGCTTCTCCCACATGCTCCAGTTTCCAACTTGACCCCACAGCGCATTCACCGGCACTCTCTGACTGACTACTGGAGACTTTCGGCCACACGGGGCCTTTCTATGATGACACTTCGTTGCAGGCGGGGTCTTTGGCATGCCGTGCCTAGCATTACCCGCTTAATGACTTAGTCAGGCCTAAGTGAATTTGTATCGTCCAAATGTCTCCCAAGTTGACCGGTTTTTCTGTTCTTTCTGTCAGGCTGGACCTACAGTGTACCTTGCGTCCCAATAGAGAGATGAGAGGTAAGAGCCGCCAGGGGGCTCTGTAGGCTCAGGGATTCTTTCAGTGCAGCTCAGAGGGCCCCCACAGAGGGAGAGCCACGTTGAATATAATACCGGCAAAAACGTTGTCCTGGGGCTGCTTTACAGCGGTAGAAATCAAGCTAGGCAAGCGAGGATCAGTTCATTGCCCTTCCCTCTGCATAGAAAGGGTTGACCCCAACAGCCTGTTCTGCGCTGTGTTGCTCGGAAGACAAACGGGGGACTCACGGCACACACGCTCTCCCTCAGAAGGGAATTCATACGCGACTCTCTGAGGCCTCCGGAGAGCCGTAGAGGAGTTAAAGCACTCCATCGAGTCAGGGTTCATGGAGATGGCTGCCCAGCAAGCTTTGCTGAGAGGAAACACTCGTGCTTACCTTGAGGCCTGGGGTCGCGTTTACTTGGCACTTTAGCTAGGGCAAGCCGTGGGATGAGCTCCCAGCAAGGCACTGGCGACCACCTGGATTCGTAGGAGAAAACTCACTTTCTTCACTGAGGCATTCCTAGCAGTGACTAGAAGACGGGTAACAGCACTGTCTTTCAGTCAGCCTTGAGGCCGCCGCTATCTGCCTTTCAAATGGGGGAAAATACTGCCTTACTCCAGGCTTCTCACTTACACACCGGATCACCCAGCACAGAGACCTCTCTTCTCTGACAAGCCAAAGGAGGCCCTTGGAACACAATTCGGCCTTCTGCGATGAAACTTTGGGATGCAGTGTGTTCTGCATGTGCTGAGTGGCCTAATCCTCGAAATGCCCTCAGGAGGCGTAGGTGACTTTGCATGTTCCAAATGCCTAGCAAGGCTCGACTAGTAAATCTCGACTTCATTTCGGGCTGGACCTAAAGTCTACTTTCCGCCTCACTTAGAGAGACGTCGAGCACGAGTCCCCAAAGTGGATTGGAGCCCCGGTGGTTTCTTTCAGGGCAGCTTAGGTGTCCTCAACGAGGCAGACCCGCATGGAAAGAAAGCCTGCCCAAGAACCGTGCTCCTGGGGCTGTTTCCAAGCTGTGGAACGCTAGCCATAGAGAACAGATTAGTTCCCGGCCCTTTCACCTGCATAGTGAGGGATGGTCCCCGAGCCGTGTCTCCCTTGATTGTGCTCAGAAGGCTTTTGGTACACGGTGCACATCCTTGGAAAGAAGTGCCCCCGTGAGAGGCTTGAGCGCTGTGAGGCATACTAAAGCTAAAGCCGTCCATTGACTGAGACTTCCTGGAACCTGGTGCACCCCTGCCTCTGGTAATGGGAAAATGTGCACCTTACTTCGTGACTGGAGGTCACATTTAGTTGGCACTTTAGCTACAGTATGCTCTGGGCTGAGCTCCCAGGAAGGAACCGCAAGCGCCTGGTTTCTTTTGCAAAAGCTCACTGCTCCTCAGAGGCATCCGTGGAGTGAACAGTGTCCTGGTGGTGTGGTGTTCAGGCAGCTTGGAAGCTGCACTGAAGTTGCTTTTCAAAGGGGGAGAGTCGGGCTTCTCCCACATGCTCCAGTTTCCAACTTGACCCCACAGCGCATTCACCGGCACTCTCTGACTGACTACTGGAGACTTTCGGCCACACGGGGCCTTTCTATGATGACACTTCGTTGCAGGCGGGGTCTTTGGCATGCCGTGCCTAGCATTACCCGCTTAATGACTTAGTCAGGCCTAAGTGAATTTGTATCGTCCAAATGTCTCCCAAGTTGACCGGTTTTTCTGTTCTTTCTGTCAGGCTGGACCTACAGTGTACCTTGCGTCCCAATAGAGAGATGAGAGGTAAGAGCCGCCAGGGGGCTCTGTAGGCTCAGGGATTCTTTCAGTGCAGCTCAGAGGGCCCCCACAGAGGGAGAGCCACGTTGAATATAATACCGGCAAAAACGTTGTCCTGGGGCTGCTTTACAGCGGTAGAAATCAAGCTAGGCAAGCGAGGATCAGTTCATTGCCCTTCCCTCTGCATAGAAAGGGTTGACCCCAACAGCCTGTTCTGCGCTGTGTTGCTCGGAAGACAAACGGGGGACTCACGGCACACACGCTCTCCCTCAGAAGGGAATTCATACGCGACTCTCTGAGGCCTCCGGAGAGCCGTAGAGGAGTTAAAGCACTCCATCGAGTCAGGGTTCATGGAGATGGCTGCCCAGCAAGCTTTGCTGAGAGGAAACACTCGTGCTTACCTTGAGGCCTGGGGTCGCGTTTACTTGGCACTTTAGCTAGGGCAAGCCGTGGGATGAGCTCCCAGCAAGGCACTGGCGACCACCTGGATTCGTAGGAGAAAACTCACTTTCTTCACTGAGGCATTCCTAGCAGTGACTAGAAGACGGGTAACAGCACTGTCTTTCAGTCAGCCTTGAGGCCGCCGCTATCTGCCTTTCAAATGGGGGAAAATACTGCCTTACTCCAGGCTTCTCACTTACACACCGGATCACCCAGCACAGAGACCTCTCTTCTCTGACAAGCCAAAGGAGGCCCTTGGAACACAATTCGGCCTTCTGCGATGAAACTTTGGGATGCAGTGTGTTCTGCATGTGCTGAGTGGCCTAATCCTCGAAATGCCCTCAGGAGGCGTAGGTGACTTTGCATGTTCCAAATGCCTAGCAAGGCTCGACTAGTAAATCTCGACTTCATTTCGGGCTGGACCTAAAGTCTACTTTCCGCCTCACTTAGAGAGACGTCGAGCACGAGTCCCCAAAGTGGATTGGAGCCCCGGTGGTTTCTTTCAGGGCAGCTTAGGTGTCCTCAACGAGGCAGACCCGCATGGAAAGAAAGCCTGCCCAAGAACCGTGCTCCTGGGGCTGTTTCCAAGCTGTGGAACGCTAGCCATAGAGAACAGATTAGTTCCCGGCCCTTTCACCTGCATAGTGAGGGATGGTCCCCGAGCCGTGTCTCCCTTGATTGTGCTCAGAAGGCTTTTGGTACACGGTGCACATCCTTGGAAAGAAGTGCCCCCGTGAGAGGCTTGAGCGCTGTGAGGCATACTAAAGCTAAAGCCGTCCATTGACTGAGACTTCCTGGAACCTGGTGCACCCCTGCCTCTGGTAATGGGAAAATGTGCACCTTACTTCGTGACTGGAGGTCACATTTAGTTGGCACTTTAGCTACAGTATGCTCTGGGCTGAGCTCCCAGGAAGGAACCGCAAGCGCCTGGTTTCTTTTGCAAAAGCTCACTGCTCCTCAGAGGCATCCGTGGAGTGAACAGTGTCCTGGTGGTGTGGTGTTCAGGCAGCTTGGAAGCTGCACTGAAGTTGCTTTTCAAAGGGGGAGAGTCGGGCTTCTCCCACATGCTCCAGTTTCCAACTTGACCCCACAGCGCATTCACCGGCACTCTCTGACTGACTACTGGAGACTTTCGGCCACACGGGGCCTTTCTATGATGACACTTCGTTGCAGGCGGGGTCTTTGGCATGCCGTGCCTAGCATTACCCGCTTAATGACTGAGTCAGGCCTAAGTGAATTTGTATCGTCCAAATGTCTCCCAAGTTGACCGGTTTTTCTGTTCTTTCTGTCAGGCTGGACCTACAGTGTACCTTGCGTCCCAATAGAGAGATGAGAGGTAAGAGCCGCCAGGGGGCTCTGTAGGCTCAGGGATTCTTTCAGTGCAGCTCAGAGGGCCCCCACAGAGGGAGAGCCACGTTGAATATAATACCGGCAAAAACGTTGTCCTGGGGCTGCTTTACAGCGGTAGAAATCAAGCTAGGCAAGCGAGGATCAGTTCATTGCCCTTCCCTCTGCATAGAAAGGGTTGACCCCAACAGCCTGTTCTGCGCTGTGTTGCTCGGAAGACAAACGGGGGACTCACGGCACACACGCTCTCCCTCAGAAGGGAATTCATACGCGACTCTCTGAGGCCTCCGGAGAGCCGTAGAGGAGTTAAAGCACTCCATCGAGTCAGGGTTCATGGAGATGGCTGCCCAGCAAGCTTTGCTGAGAGGAAACACTCGTGCTTACCTTGAGGCCTGGGGTCGCGTTTACTTGGCACTTTAGCTAGGGCAAGCCGTGGGATGAGCTCCCAGCAAGGCACTGGCGACCACCTGGATTCGTAGGAGAAAACTCACTTTCTTCACTGAGGCATTCCTAGCAGTGACTAGAAGACGGGTAACAGCACTGTCTTTCAGTCAGCCTTGAGGCCGCCGCTATCTGCCTTTCAAATGGGGGAAAATACTGCCTTACTCCAGGCTTCTCACTTACACACCGGATCACCCAGCACATAGACCTCTCTTCTCTGACAAGCCAAAGGAGGCCCTTGGAACACAATTCGGCCTTCTGCGATGAAACTTTGGGATGCAGTGTGTTCTGCATGTGCTGAGTGGCCTAATCCTCGAAATGCCCTCAGGAGGCGTAGGTGACTTTGCATGTTCCAAATGCCTAGCAAGGCTCGACTAGTAAATCTCGACTTCATTTCGGGCTGGACCTAAAGTCTACTTTCCGCCTCACTTAGAGAGACGTCGAGCACGAGTCCCCAAAGTGGATTGGAGCCCCGGTGGTTTCTTTCAGGGCAGCTTAGGTGTCCTCAACGAGGCAGACCCGCATGGAAAGAAAGCCTGCCCAAGAACCGTGCTCCTGGGGCTGTTTCCAAGCTGTGGAACGCTAGCCATAGAGAACAGATTAGTTCCCGGCCCTTTCACCTGCATAGTGAGGGATGGTCCCCGAGCCGTGTCTCCCTTGATTGTGCTCAGAAGGCTTTTGGTACACGGTGCACATCCTTGGAAAGAAGTGCCCCCGTGAGAGGCTTGAGCGCTGTGAGGCATACTAAAGCTAAAGCCGTCCATTGACTGAGACTTCCTGGAACCTGGTGCACCCCTGCCTCTGGTAATGGGAAAATGTGCACCTTACTTCGTGACTGGAGGTCACATTTAGTTGGCACTTTAGCTACAGTATGCTCTGGGCTGAGCTCCCAGGAAGGAACCGCAAGCGCCTGGTTTCTTTTGCAAAAGCTCACTGCTCCTCAGAGGCATCCGTGGAGTGAACAGTGTCCTGGTGGTGTGGTGTTCAGGCAGCTTGGAAGCTGCACTGAAGTTGCTTTTCAAAGGGGGAGAGTCGGGCTTCTCCCACATGCTCCAGTTTCCAACTTGACCCCACAGCGCATTCACCGGCACTCTCTGACTGACTACTGGAGACTTTCGGCCACACGGGGCCTTTCTATGATGACACTTCGTTGCAGGCGGGGTCTTTGGCATGCCGTGCCTAGCATTACCCGCTTAATGACTGAGTCAGGCCTAAGTGAATTTGTATCGTCCAAATGTCTCCCAAGTTGACCGGTTTTTCTGTTCTTTCTGTCAGGCTGGACCTACAGTGTACCTTGCGTCCCAATAGAGAGATGAGAGGTAAGAGCCGCCAGGGGGCTCTGTAGGCTCAGGGATTCTTTCAGTGCAGCTCAGAGGGCCCCCACAGAGGGAGAGCCACGTTGAATATAATACCGGCAAAAACGTTGTCCTGGGGCTGCTTTACAGCGGTAGAAATCAAGCTAGGCAAGCGAGGATCAGTTCATTGCCCTTCCCTCTGCATAGAAAGGGTTGACCCCAACAGCCTGTTCTGCGCTGTGTTGCTCGGAAGACAAACGGGGGACTCACGGCACACACGCTCTCCCTCAGAAGGGAATTCATACGCGACTCTCTGAGGCCTCCGGAGAGCCGTAGAGGAGTTAAAGCACTCCATCGAGTCAGGGTTCGTGGAGATGGCTGCCCAGCAAGCTTTGCTGAGAGGAAACACTCGTGCTTACCTTGAGGCCTGGGGTCGCGTTTACTTGGCACTTTAGCTAGGGCAAGCCGTGGGATGAGCTCCCAGCAAGGCACTGGCGACCACCTGGATTCGTAGGAGAAAACTCACTTTCTTCACTGAGGCATTCCTAGCAGTGACTAGAAGACGGGTAACAGCACTGTCTTTCAGTCAGCCTTGAGGCCGCCGCTATCTGCCTTTCAAATGGGGGAAAATACTGCCTTACTCCAGGCTTCTCACTTACACACCGGATCACCCAGCACATAGACCTCTCTTCTCTGACAAGCCAAAGGAGGCCCTTGGAACACAATTCGGCCTTCTGCGATGAAACTTTGGGATGCAGTGTGTTCTGCATGTGCTGAGTGGCCTAATCCTCGAAATGCCCTCAGGAGGCGTAGGTGACTTTGCATGTTCCAAATGCCTAGCAAGGCTCGACTAGTAAATCTCGACTTCATTTCGGGCTGGACCTAAAGTCTACTTTCCGCCTCACTTAGAGAGACGTCGAGCACGAGTCCCCAAAGTGGATTGGAGCCCCGGTGGTTTCTTTCAGGGCAGCTTAGGTGTCCTCAACGAGGCAGACCCGCATGGAAAGAAAGCCTGCCCAAGAACCGTGCTCCTGGGGCTGTTTCCAAGCTGTGGAACGCTAGCCATAGAGAACAGATTAGTTCCCGGCCCTTTCACCTGCATAGTGAGGGATGGTCCCCGAGCCGTGTCTCCCTTGATTGTGCTCAGAAGGCTTTTGGTACACGGTGCACATCCTTGGAAAGAAGTGCCCCCGTGAGAGGCTTGAGCGCTGTGAGGCATACTAAAGCTAAAGCCGTCCATTGACTGAGACTTCCTGGAACCTGGTGCACCCCTGCCTCTGGTAATGGGAAAATGTGCACCTTACTTCGTGACTGGAGGTCACATTTAGTTGGCACTTTAGCTACAGTATGCTCTGGGCTGAGCTCCCAGGAAGGAACCGCAAGCGCCTGGTTTCTTTTGCAAAAGCTCACTGCTCCTCAGAGGCATCCGTGGAGTGAACAGTGTCCTGGTGGTGTGGTGTTCAGGCAGCTTGGAAGCTGCACTGAAGTTGCTTTTCAAAGGGGGAGAGTCGGGCTTCTCCCACATGCTCCAGTTTCCAACTTGACCCCACAGCGCATTCACCGGCACTCTCTGACTGACTACTGGAGACTTTCGGCCACACGGGGCCTTTCTATGATGACACTTCGTTGCAGGCGGGGTCTTTGGCATGCCGTGCCTAGCATTACCCGCTTAATGACTGAGTCAGGCCTAAGTGAATTTGTATCGTCCAAATGTCTCCCAAGTTGACCGGTTTTTCTGTTCTTTCTGTCAGGCTGGACCTACAGTGTACCTTGCGTCCCAATAGAGAGATGAGAGGTAAGAGCCGCCAGGGGGCTCTGTAGGCTCAGGGATTCTTTCAGTGCAGCTCAGAGGGCCCCCACAGAGGGAGAGCCACGTTGAATATAATACCGGCAAAAACGTTGTCCTGGGGCTGCTTTACAGCGGTAGAAATCAAGCTAGGCAAGCGAGGATCAGTTCATTGCCCTTCCCTCTGCATAGAAAGGGTTGACCCCAACAGCCTGTTCTGCGCTGTGTTGCTCGGAAGACAAACGGGGGACTCACGGCACACACGCTCTCCCTCAGAAGGGAATTCATACGCGACTCTCTGAGGCCTCCGGAGAGCCGTAGAGGAGTTAAAGCACTCCATCGAGTCAGGGTTCGTGGAGATGGCTGCCCAGCAAGCTTTGCTGAGAGGAAACACTCGTGCTTACCTTGAGGCCTGGGGTCGCGTTTACTTGGCACTTTAGCTAGGGCAAGCCGTGGGATGAGCTCCCAGCAAGGCACTGGCGACCACCTGGATTCGTAGGAGAAAACTCACTTTCTTCACTGAGGCATTCCTAGCAGTGACTAGAAGACGGGTAACAGCACTGTCTTTCAGTCAGCCTTGAGGCCGCCGCTATCTGCCTTTCAAATGGGGGAAAATACTGCCTTACTCCAGGCTTCTCACTTACACACCGGATCACCCAGCACATAGACCTCTCTTCTCTGACAAGCCAAAGGAGGCCCTTGGAACACAATTCGGCCTTCTGCGATGAAACTTTGGGATGCAGTGTGTTCTGCATGTGCTGAGTGGCCTAATCCTCGAAATGCCCTCAGGAGGCGTAGGTGACTTTGCATGTTCCAAATGCCTAGCAAGGCTCGACTAGTAAATCTCGACTTCATTTCGGGCTGGACCTAAAGTCTACTTTCCGCCTCACTTAGAGAGACGTCGAGCACGAGTCCCCAAAGTGGATTGGAGCCCCGGTGGTTTCTTTCAGGGCAGCTTAGGTGTCCTCAACGAGGCAGACCCGCATGGAAAGAAAGCCTGCCCAAGAACCGTGCTCCTGGGGCTGTTTCCAAGCTGTGGAACGCTAGCCATAGAGAACAGATTAGTTCCCGGCCCTTTCACCTGCATAGTGAGGGATGGTCCCCGAGCCGTGTCTCCCTTGATTGTGCTCAGAAGGCTTTTGGTACACGGTGCACATCCTTGGAAAGAAGTGCCCCCGTGAGAGGCTTGAGCGCTGTGAGGCATACTAAAGCTAAAGCCGTCCATTGACTGAGACTTCCTGGAACCTGGTGCACCCCTGCCTCTGGTAATGGGAAAATGTGCACCTTACTTCGTGACTGGAGGTCACATTTAGTTGGCACTTTAGCTACAGTATGCTCTGGGCTGAGCTCCCAGGAAGGAACCGCAAGCGCCTGGTTTCTTTTGCAAAAGCTCACTGCTCCTCAGAGGCATCCGTGGAGTGAACAGTGTCCTGGTGGTGTGGTGTTCAGGCAGCTTGGAAGCTGCACTGAAGTTGCTTTTCAAAGGGGGAGAGTCGGGCTTCTCCCACATGCTCCAGTTTCCAACTTGACCCCACAGCGCATTCACCGGCACTCTCTGACTGACTACTGGAGACTTTCGGCCACACGGGGCCTTTCTATGATGACACTTCGTTGCAGGCGGGGTCTTTGGCATGCCGTGCCTAGCATTACCCGCTTAATGACTTAGTCAGGCCTAAGTGAATTTGTATCGTCCAAATGTCTCCCAAGTTGACCGGTTTTTCTGTTCTTTCTGTCAGGCTGGACCTACAGTGTACCTTGCGTCCCAATAGAGAGATGAGAGGTAAGAGCCGCCAGGGGGCTCTGTAGGCTCAGGGATTCTTTCAGTGCAGCTCAGAGGGCCCCCACAGAGGGAGAGCCACGTTGAATATAATACCGGCAAAAACGTTGTCCTGGGGCTGCTTTACAGCGGTAGAAATCAAGCTAGGCAAGCGAGGATCAGTTCATTGCCCTTCCCTCTGCATAGAAAGGGTTGACCCCAACAGCCTGTTCTGCGCTGTGTTGCTCGGAAGACAAACGGGGGACTCACGGCACACACGCTCTCCCTCAGAAGGGAATTCATACGCGACTCTCTGAGGCCTCCGGAGAGCCGTAGAGGAGTTAAAGCACTCCATCGAGTCAGGGTTCGTGGAGATGGCTGCCCAGCAAGCTTTGCTGAGAGGAAACACTCGTGCTTACCTTGAGGCCTGGGGTCGCGTTTACTTGGCACTTTAGCTAGGGCAAGCCGTGGGATGAGCTCCCAGCAAGGCACTGGCGACCACCTGGATTCGTAGGAGAAAACTCACTTTCTTCACTGAGGCATTCCTAGCAGTGACTAGAAGACGGGTAACAGCACTGTCTTTCAGTCAGCCTTGAGGCCGCCGCTATCTGCCTTTCAAATGGGGGAAAATACTGCCTTACTCCAGGCTTCTCACTTACACACCGGATCACCCAGCACATAGACCTCTCTTCTCTGACAAGCCAAAGGAGGCCCTTGGAACACAATTCGGCCTTCTGCGATGAAACTTTGGGATGCAGTGTGTTCTGCATGTGCTGAGTGGCCTAATCCTCGAAATGCCCTCAGGAGGCGTAGGTGACTTTGCATGTTCCAAATGCCTAGCAAGGCTCAGGGTAAATCTCGACTTCATTTCGGGCTGGACCTAAAGTCTACTTTCCGCCTCACTTAGAGAGACGTCGAGCACGAGTCCCCAAAGTGGATTGGAGCCCCGGTGGTTTCTTTCAGGGCAGCTTAGGTGTCCTCAACGAGGCAGACCCGCATGGAAAGAAAGCCTGCCCAAGAACCGTGCTCCTGGGGCTGTTTCCAAGCTGTGGAACGCTAGCCATAGAGAACAGATTAGTTCCCGGCCCTTTCACCTGCATAGTGAGGGATGGTCCCCGAGCCGTGTCTCCCTTGATTGTGCTCAGAAGGCTTTTGGTACACGGTGCACATCCTTGGAAAGAAGTGCCCCCGTGAGAGGCTTGAGCGCTGTGAGGCATACTAAAGCTAAAGCCGTCCATTGACTGAGACTTCCTGGAACCTGGTGCACCCCTGCCTCTGGTAATGGGAAAATGTGCACCTTACTTCGTGACTGGAGGTCACATTTAGTTGGCACTTTAGCTACAGTATGCTCTGGGCTGAGCTCCCAGGAAGGAACCGCAAGCGCCTGGTTTCTTTTGCAAAAGCTCACTGCTCCTCAGAGGCATCCGTGGAGTGAACAGTGTCCTGGTGGTGTGGTGTTCAGGCAGCTTGGAAGCTGCACTGAAGTTGCTTTTCAAAGGGGGAGAGTCGGGCTTCTCCCACATGCTCCAGTTTCCAACTTGACCCCACAGCGCATTCACCGGCACTCTCTGACTGACTACTGGAGACTTTCGGCCACACGGGGCCTTTCTATGATGACACTTCGTTGCAGGCGGGGTCTTTGGCATGCCGTGCCTAGCATTACCCGCTTAATGACTTAGTCAGGCCTAAGTGAATTTGTATCGTCCAAATGTCTCCCAAGTTGACCGGTTTTTCTGTTCTTTCTGTCAGGCTGGACCTACAGTGTACCTTGCGTCCCAATAGAGAGATGAGAGGTAAGAGCCGCCAGGGGGCTCTGTAGGCTCAGGGATTCTTTCAGTGCAGCTCAGAGGGCCCCCACAGAGGGAGAGCCACGTTGAATATAATACCGGCAAAAACGTTGTCCTGGGGCTGCTTTACAGCGGTAGAAATCAAGCTAGGCAAGCGAGGATCAGTTCATTGCCCTTCCCTCTGCATAGAAAGGGTTGACCCCAACAGCCTGTTCTGCGCTGTGTTGCTCGGAAGACAAACGGGGGACTCACGGCACACACGCTCTCCCTCAGAAGGGAATTCATACGCGACTCTCTGAGGCCTCCGGAGAGCCGTAGAGGAGTTAAAGCACTCCATCGAGTCAGGGTTCGTGGAGATGGCTGCCCAGCAAGCTTTGCTGAGAGGAAACACTCGTGCTTACCTTGAGGCCTGGGGTCGCGTTTACTTGGCACTTTAGCTAGGGCAAGCCGTGGGATGAGCTCCCAGCAAGGCACTGGCGACCACCTGGATTCGTAGGAGAAAACTCACTTTCTTCACTGAGGCATTCCTAGCAGTGACTAGAAGACGGGTAACAGCACTGTCTTTCAGTCAGCCTTGAGGCCGCCGCTATCTGCCTTTCAAATGGGGGAAAATACTGCCTTACTCCAGGCTTCTCACTTACACACCGGATCACCCAGCACAGAGACCTCTCTTCTCTGACAAGCCAAAGGAGGCCCTTGGAACACAATTCGGCCTTCTGCGATGAAACTTTGGGATGCAGTGTGTTCTGCATGTGCTGAGTGGCCTAATCCTCGAAATGCCCTCAGGAGGCGTAGGTGACTTTGCATGTTCCAAATGCCTAGCAAGGCTCAGGGTAAATCTCGACTTCATTTCGGGCTGGACCTAAAGTCTACTTTCCGCCTCACTTAGAGAGACGTCGAGCACGAGTCCCCAAAGTGGATTGGAGCCCCGGTGGTTTCTTTCAGGGCAGCTTAGGTGTCCTCAACGAGGCAGACCCGCATGGAAAGAAAGCCTGCCCAAGAACCGTGCTCCTGGGGCTGTTTCCAAGCTGTGGAACGCTAGCCATAGAGAACAGATTAGTTCCCGGCCCTTTCACCTGCATAGTGAGGGATGGTCCCAGAGCCGTGTCTCCCTTGATTGTGCTCAGAAGGCTTTTGGTACACGGTGCACATCCTTGGAAAGAAGTGCCCCCGTGAGAGGCTTGAGCGCTGTGAGGCATACTAAAGCTAAAGCCGTCCATTGACTGAGACTTCCTGGAACCTGGTGCACCCCTGCCTCTGGTAATGGGAAAATGTGCACCTTACTTCGTGACTGGAGGTCACATTTAGTTGGCACTTTAGCTACAGTATGCTCTGGGCTGAGCTCCCAGGAAGGAACCGCAAGCGCCTGGTTTCTTTTGCAAAAGCTCACTGCTCCTCAGAGGCATCCGTGGAGTGAACAGTGTCCTGGTGGTGTGGTGTTCAGGCAGCTTGGAAGCTGCACTGAAGTTGCTTTTCAAAGGGGGAGAGTCGGGCTTCTCCCACATGCTCCAGTTTCCAACTTGACCCCACAGCGCATTCACCGGCACTCTCTGACTGACTACTGGAGACTTTCGGCCACACGGGGCCTTTCTATGATGACACTTCATTGCAGGCGGGGTCTTTGGCATGCCGTGCCTAGCATTACCCGCTTAATGACTTAGTCAGGCCTAAGTGAATTTGTATCGTCCAAATGTCTCCCAAGTTGACCGGTTTTTCTGTTCTTTCTGTCAGGCTGGACCTACAGTGTACCTTGCGTCCCAATAGAGAGATGAGAGGTAAGAGCCGCCAGGGGGCTCTGTAGGCTCAGGGATTCTTTCAGTGCAGCTCAGAGGGCCCCCACAGAGGGAGAGCCACGTTGAATATAATACCGGCAAAAACGTTGTCCTGGGGCTGCTTTACAGCGGTAGAAATCAAGCTAGGCAAGCGAGGATCAGTTCATTGCCCTTCCCTCTGCATAGAAAGGGTTGACCCCAACAGCCTGTTCTGCGCTGTGTTGCTCGGAAGACAAACGGGGGACTCACGGCACACACGCTCTCCCTCAGAAGGGAATTCATACGCGACTCTCTGAGGCCTCCGGAGAGCCGTAGAGGAGTTAAAGCACTCCATCGAGTCAGGGTTCGTGGAGATGGCTGCCCAGCAAGCTTTGCTGAGAGGAAACACTCGTGCTTACCTTGAGGCCTGGGGTCGCGTTTACTTGGCACTTTAGCTAGGGCAAGCCGTGGGATGAGCTCCCAGCAAGGCACTGGCGACCACCTGGATTCGTAGGAGAAAACTCACTTTCTTCACTGAGGCATTCCTAGCAGTGACTAGAAGACGGGTAACAGCACTGTCTTTCAGTCAGCCTTGAGGCCGCCGCTATCTGCCTTTCAAATGGGGGAAAATACTGCCTTACTCCAGGCTTCTCACTTACACACCGGATCACCCAGCACATAGACCTCTCTTCTCTGACAAGCCAAAGGAGGCCCTTGGAACACAATTCGGCCTTCTGCGATGAAACTTTGGGATGCAGTGTGTTCTGCATGTGCTGAGTGGCCTAATCCTCGAAATGCCCTCAGGAGGCGTAGGTGACTTTGCATGTTCCAAATGCCTAGCAAGGCTCGACTAGTAAATCTCGACTTCATTTCGGGCTGGACCTAAAGTCTACTTTCCGCCTCACTTAGAGAGACGTCGAGCACGAGTCCCCAAAGTGGATTGGAGCCCCGGTGGTTTCTTTCAGGGCAGCTTAGGTGTCCTCAACGAGGCAGACCCGCATGGAAAGAAAGCCTGCCCAAGAACCGTGCTCCTGGGGCTGTTTCCAAGCTGTGGAACGCTAGCCATAGAGAACAGATTAGTTCCCGGCCCTTTCACCTGCATAGTGAGGGATGGTCCCAGAGCCGTGTCTCCCTTGATTGTGCTCAGAAGGCTTTTGGTACACGGTGCACATCCTTGGAAAGAAGTGCCCCCGTGAGAGGCTTGAGCGCTGTGAGGCATACTAAAGCTAAAGCCGTCCATTGACTGAGACTTCCTGGAACCTGGTGCACCCCTGCCTCTGGTAATGGGAAAATGTGCACCTTACTTCGTGACTGGAGGTCACATTTAGTTGGCACTTTAGCTACAGTATGCTCTGGGCTGAGCTCCCAGGAAGGAACCGCAAGCGCCTGGTTTCTTTTGCAAAAGCTCACTGCTCCTCAGAGGCATCCGTGGAGTGAACAGTGTCCTGGTGGTGTGGTGTTCAGGCAGCTTGGAAGCTGCACTGAAGTTGCTTTTCAAAGGGGGAGAGTCGGGCTTCTCCCACATGC
Organism: Mesoplodon mirus; assembly: GCF_964341445.2. NCBI lineage: Eukaryota > Metazoa > Chordata > Mammalia > Artiodactyla > Ziphiidae > Mesoplodon > Mesoplodon mirus. The sequence goes on along the minus strand of NW_028294087.1, from coordinate 11,931 downwards.
TCCAGTTTCCAACTTGACCCCACAGCGCATTCACCGGCACTCTCTGACTGACTACTGGAGACTTTCGGCCACACGGGGCCTTTCTATGATGACACTTCGTTGCAGGCGGGGTCTTTGGCATGCCGTGCCTAGCATTACCCGCTTAATGACTTAGTCAGGCCTAAGTGAATTTGTATCGTCCAAATGTCTCCCAAGTTGACCGGTTTTTCTGTTCTTTCTGTCAGGCTGGACCTACAGTGTACCTTGCGTCCCAATAGAGAGATGAGAGGTAAGAGCCGCCAGGGGGCTCTGTAGGCTCAGGGATTCTTTCAGTGCAGCTCAGAGGGCCCCCACAGAGGGAGAGCCACGTTGAATATAATACCGGCAAAAACGTTGTCCTGGGGCTGCTTTACAGCGGTAGAAATCAAGCTAGGCAAGCGAGGATCAGTTCATTGCCCTTCCCTCTGCATAGAAAGGGTTGACCCCAACAGCCTGTTCTGCGCTGTGTTGCTCGGAAGACAAACGGGGGACTCACGGCACACACGCTCTCCCTCAGAAGGGAATTCATACGCGACTCTCTGAGGCCTCCGGAGAGCCGTAGAGGAGTTAAAGCACTCCATCGAGTCAGGGTTCATGGAGATGGCTGCCCAGCAAGCTTTGCTGAGAGGAAACACTCGTGCTTACCTTGAGGCCTGGGGTCGCGTTTACTTGGCACTTTAGCTAGGGCAAGCCGTGGGATGAGCTCCCAGCAAGGCACTGGCGACCACCTGGATTCGTAGGAGAAAACTCACTTTCTTCACTGAGGCATTCCTAGCAGTGACTAGAAGACGGGTAACAGCACTGTCTTTCAGTCAGCCTTGAGGCCGCCGCTATCTGCCTTTCAAATGGGGGAAAATACTGCCTTACTCCAGGCTTCTCACTTACACACCGGATCACCCAGCACATAGACCTCTCTTCTCTGACAAGCCAAAGGAGGCCCTTGGAACACAATTCGGCCTTCTGCGATGAAACTTTGGGATGCAGTGTGTTCTGCATGTGCTGAGTGGCCTAATCCTCGAAATGCCCTCAGGAGGCGTAGGTGACTTTGCATGTTCCAAATGCCTAGCAAGGCTCGACTAGTAAATCTCGACTTCATTTCGGGCTGGACCTAAAGTCTACTTTCCGCCTCACTTAGAGAGACGTCGAGCACGAGTCCCCAAAGTGGATTGGAGCCCCGGTGGTTTCTTTCAGGGCAGCTTAGGTGTCCTCAACGAGGCAGACCCGCATGGAAAGAAAGCCTGCCCAAGAACCGTGCTCCTGGGGCTGTTTCCAAGCTGTGGAACGCTAGCCATAGAGAACAGATTAGTTCCCGGCCCTTTCACCTGCATAGTGAGGGATGGTCCCCGAGCCGTGTCTCCCTTGATTGTGCTCAGAAGGCTTTTGGTACACGGTGCACATCCTTGGAAAGAAGTGCCCCCGTGAGAGGCTTGAGCGCTGTGAGGCATACTAAAGCTAAAGCCGTCCATTGACTGAGACTTCCTGGAACCTGGTGCACCCCTGCCTCTGGTAATGGGAAAATGTGCACCTTACTTCGTGACTGGAGGTCACATTTAGTTGGCACTTTAGCTACAGTATGCTCTGGGCTGAGCTCCCAGGAAGGAACCGCAAGCGCCTGGTTTCTTTTGCAAAAGCTCACTGCTCCTCAGAGGCATCCGTGGAGTGAACAGTGTCCTGGTGGTGTGGTGTTCAGGCAGCTTGGAAGCTGCACTGAAGTTGCTTTTCAAAGGGGGAGAGTCGGGCTTCTCCCACATGCTCCAGTTTCCAACTTGACCCCACAGCGCATTCACCGGCACTCTCTGACTGACTACTGGAGACTTTCGGCCACACGGGGCCTTTCTATGATGACACTTCGTTGCAGGCGGGGTCTTTGGCATGCCGTGCCTAGCATTACCCGCTTAATGACTTAGTCAGGCCTAAGTGAATTTGTATCGTCCAAATGTCTCCCAAGTTGACCGGTTTTTCTGTTCTTTCTGTCAGGCTGGACCTACAGTGTACCTTGCGTCCCAATAGAGAGATGAGAGGTAAGAGCCGCCAGGGGGCTCTGTAGGCTCAGGGATTCTTTCAGTGCAGCTCAGAGGGCCCCCACAGAGGGAGAGCCACGTTGAATATAATACCGGCAAAAACGTTGTCCTGGGGCTGCTTTACAGCGGTAGAAATCAAGCTAGGCAAGCGAGGATCAGTTCATTGCCCTTCCCTCTGCATAGAAAGGGTTGACCCCAACAGCCTGTTCTGCGCTGTGTTGCTCGGAAGACAAACGGGGGACTCACGGCACACACGCTCTCCCTCAGAAGGGAATTCATACGCGACTCTCTGAGGCCTCCGGAGAGCCGTAGAGGAGTTAAAGCACTCCATCGAGTCAGGGTTCGTGGAGATGGCTGCCCAGCAAGCTTTGCTGAGAGGAAACACTCGTGCTTACCTTGAGGCCTGGGGTCGCGTTTACTTGGCACTTTAGCTAGGGCAAGCCGTGGGATGAGCTCCCAGCAAGGCACTGGCGACCACCTGGATTCGTAGGAGAAAACTCACTTTCTTCACTGAGGCATTCCTAGCAGTGACTAGAAGACGGGTAACAGCACTGTCTTTCAGTCAGCCTTGAGGCCGCCGCTATCTGCCTTTCAAATGGGGGAAAATACTGCCTTACTCCAGGCTTCTCACTTACACACCGGATCACCCAGCACATAGACCTCTCTTCTCTGACAAGCCAAAGGAGGCCCTTGGAACACAATTCGGCCTTCTGCGATGAAACTTTGGGATGCAGTGTGTTCTGCATGTGCTGAGTGGCCTAATCCTCGAAATGCCCTCAGGAGGCGTAGGTGACTTTGCATGTTCCAAATGCCTAGCAAGGCTCGACTAGTAAATCTCGACTTCATTTCGGGCTGGACCTAAAGTCTACTTTCCGCCTCACTTAGAGAGACGTCGAGCACGAGTCCCCAAAGTGGATTGGAGCCCCGGTGGTTTCTTTCAGGGCAGCTTAGGTGTCCTCAACGAGGCAGACCCGCATGGAAAGAAAGCCTGCCCAAGAACCGTGCTCCTGGGGCTGTTTCCAAGCTGTGGAACGCTAGCCATAGAGAACAGATTAGTTCCCGGCCCTTTCACCTGCATAGTGAGGGATGGTCCCCGAGCCGTGTCTCCCTTGATTGTGCTCAGAAGGCTTTTGGTACACGGTGCACATCCTTGGAAAGAAGTGCCCCCGTGAGAGGCTTGAGCGCTGTGAGGCATACTAAAGCTAAAGCCGTCCATTGACTGAGACTTCCTGGAAACTGGTGCACCCCTGCCTCTGGTAATGGGAAAATGTGCACCTTACTTCGTGACTGGAGGTCACATTTAGTTGGCACTTTAGCTACAGTATGCTCTGGGCTGAGCTCCCAGGAAGGAACCGCAAGCGCCTGGTTTCTTTTGCAAAAGCTCACTGCTCCTCAGAGGCATCCGTGGAGTGAACAGTGTCCTGGTGGTGTGGTGTTCAGGCAGCTTGGAAGCTGCACTGAAGTTGCTTTTCAAAGGGGGAGAGTCGGGCTTCTCCCACATGCTCCAGTTTCCAACTTGACCCCACAGCGCATTCACCGGCACTCTCTGACTGACTACTGGAGACTTTCGGCCACACGGGGCCTTTCTATGATGACACTTCGTTGCAGGCGGGGTCTTTGGCATGCCGTGCCTAGCATTACCCGCTTAATGACTTAGTCAGGCCTAAGTGAATTTGTATCGTCCAAATGTCTCCCAAGTTGACCGGTTTTTCTGTTCTTTCTGTCAGGCTGGACCTACAGTGTACCTTGCGTCCCAATAGAGAGATGAGAGGTAAGAGCCGCCAGGGGGCTCTGTAGGCTCAGGGATTCTTTCAGTGCAGCTCAGAGGGCCCCCACAGAGGGAGAGCCACGTTGAATATAATACCGGCAAAAACGTTGTCCTGGGGCTGCTTTACAGCGGTAGAAATCAAGCTAGGCAAGCGAGGATCAGTTCATTGCCCTTCCCTCTGCATAGAAAGGGTTGACCCCAACAGCCTGTTCTGCGCTGTGTTGCTCGGAAGACAAACGGGGGACTCACGGCACACACGCTCTCCCTCAGAAGGGAATTCATACGCGACTCTCTGAGGCCTCCGGAGAGCCGTAGAGGAGTTAAAGCACTCCATCGAGTCAGGGTTCGTGGAGATGGCTGCCCAGCAAGCTTTGCTGAGAGGAAACACTCGTGCTTACCTTGAGGCCTGGGGTCGCGTTTACTTGGCACTTTAGCTAGGGCAAGCCGTGGGATGAGCTCCCAGCAAGGCACTGGCGACCACCTGGATTCGTAGGAGAAAACTCACTTTCTTCACTGAGGCATTCCTAGCAGTGACTAGAAGACGGGTAACAGCACTGTCTTTCAGTCAGCCTTGAGGCCGCCGCTATCTGCCTTTCAAATGGGGGAAAATACTGCCTTACTCCAGGCTTCTCACTTACACACCGGATCACCCAGCACAGAGACCTCTCTTCTCTGACAAGCCAAAGGAGGCCCTTGGAACACAATTCGGCCTTCTGCGATGAAACTTTGGGATGCAGTGTGTTCTGCATGTGCTGAGTGGCCTAATCCTCGAAATGCCCTCAGGAGGCGTAGGTGACTTTGCATGTTCCAAATGCCTAGCAAGGCTCGACTAGTAAATCTCGACTTCATTTCGGGCTGGACCTAAAGTCTACTTTCCGCCTCACTTAGAGAGACGTCGAGCACGAGTCCCCAAAGTGGATTGGAGCCCCGGTGGTTTCTTTCAGGGCAGCTTAGGTGTCCTCAACGAGGCAGACCCGCATGGAAAGAAAGCCTGCCCAAGAACCGTGCTCCTGGGGCTGTTTCCAAGCTGTGGAACGCTAGCCATAGAGAACAGATTAGTTCCCGGCCCTTTCACCTGCATAGTGAGGGATGGTCCCCGAGCCGTGTCTCCCTTGATTGTGCTCAGAAGGCTTTTGGTACACGGTGCACATCCTTGGAAAGAAGTGCCCCCGTGAGAGGCTTGAGCGCTGTGAGGCATACTAAAGCTAAAGCCGTCCATTGACTGAGACTTCCTGGAACCTGGTGCACCCCTGCCTCTGGTAATGGGAAAATGTGCACCTTACTTCGTGACTGGAGGTCACATTTAGTTGGCACTTTAGCTACAGTATGCTCTGGGCTGAGCTCCCAGGAAGGAACCGCAAGCGCCTGGTTTCTTTTGCAAAAGCTCACTGCTCCTCAGAGGCATCCGTGGAGTGAACAGTGTCCTGGTGGTGTGGTGTTCAGGCAGCTTGGAAGCTGCACTGAAGTTGCTTTTCAAAGGGGGAGAGTCGGGCTTCTCCCACATGCTCCAGTTTCCAACTTGACCCCACAGCGCATTCACCGGCACTCTCTGACTGACTACTGGAGACTTTCGGCCACACGGGGCCTTTCTATGATGACACTTCGTTGCAGGCGGGGTCTTTGGCATGCCGTGCCTAGCATTACCCGCTTAATGACTTAGTCAGGCCTAAGTGAATTTGTATCGTCCAAATGTCTCCCAAGTTGACCGGTTTTTCTGTTCTTTCTGTCAGGCTGGACCTACAGTGTACCTTGCGTCCCAATAGAGAGATGAGAGGTAAGAGCCGCCAGGGGGCTCTGTAGGCTCAGGGATTCTTTCAGTGCAGCTCAGAGGGCCCCCACAGAGGGAGAGCCACGTTGAATATAATACCGGCAAAAACGTTGTCCTGGGGCTGCTTTACAGCGGTAGAAATCAAGCTAGGCAAGCGAGGATCAGTTCATTGCCCTTCCCTCTGCATAGAAAGGGTTGACCCCAACAGCCTGTTCTGCGCTGTGTTGCTCGGAAGACAAACGGGGGACTCACGGCACACACGCTCTCCCTCAGAAGGGAATTCATACGCGACTCTCTGAGGCCTCCGGAGAGCCGTAGAGGAGTTAAAGCACTCCATCGAGTCAGGGTTCGTGGAGATGGCTGCCCAGCAAGCTTTGCTGAGAGGAAACACTCGTGCTTACCTTGAGGCCTGGGGTCGCGTTTACTTGGCACTTTAGCTAGGGCAAGCCGTGGGATGAGCTCCCAGCAAGGCACTGGCGACCACCTGGATTCGTAGGAGAAAACTCACTTTCTTCACTGAGGCATTCCTAGCAGTGACTAGAAGACGGGTAACAGCACTGTCTTTCAGTCAGCCTTGAGGCCGCCGCTATCTGCCTTTCAAATGGGGGAAAATACTGCCTTACTCCAGGCTTCTCACTTACACACCGGATCACCCAGCACAGAGACCTCTCTTCTCTGACAAGCCAAAGGAGGCCCTTGGAACACAATTCGGCCTTCTGCGATGAAACTTTGGGATGCAGTGTGTTCTGCATGTGCTGAGTGGCCTAATCCTCGAAATGCCCTCAGGAGGCGTAGGTGACTTTGCATGTTCCAAATGCCTAGCAAGGCTCGACTAGTAAATCTCGACTTCATTTCGGGCTGGACCTAAAGTCTACTTTCCGCCTCACTTAGAGAGACGTCGAGCACGAGTCCCCAAAGTGGATTGGAGCCCCGGTGGTTTCTTTCAGGGCAGCTTAGGTGTCCTCAACGAGGCAGACCCGCATGGAAAGAAAGCCTGCCCAAGAACCGTGCTCCTGGGGCTGTTTCCAAGCTGTGGAACGCTAGCCATAGAGAACAGATTAGTTCCCGGCCCTTTCACCTGCATAGTGAGGGATGGTCCCCGAGCCGTGTCTCCCTTGATTGTGCTCAGAAGGCTTTTGGTACACGGTGCACATCCTTGGAAAGAAGTGCCCCCGTGAGAGGCTTGAGCGCTGTGAGGCATACTAAAGCTAAAGCCGTCCATTGACTGAGACTTCCTGGAACCTGGTGCACCCCTGCCTCTGGTAATGGGAAAATGTGCACCTTACTTCGTGACTGGAGGTCACATTTAGTTGGCACTTTAGCTACAGTATGCTCTGGGCTGAGCTCCCAGGAAGGAACCGCAAGCGCCTGGTTTCTTTTGCAAAAGCTCACTGCTCCTCAGAGGCATCCGTGGAGTGAACAGTGTCCTGGTGGTGTGGTGTTCAGGCAGCTTGGAAGCTGCACTGAAGTTGCTTTTCAAAGGGGGAGAGTCGGGCTTCTCCCACATGCTCCAGTTTCCAACTTGACCCCACAGCGCATTCACCGGCACTCTCTGACTGACTACTGGAGACTTTCGGCCACACGGGGCCTTTCTATGATGACACTTCGTTGCAGGCGGGGTCTTTGGCATGCCGTGCCTAGCATTACCCGCTTAATGACTTAGTCAGGCCTAAGTGAATTTGTATCGTCCAAATGTCTCCCAAGTTGACCGGTTTTTCTGTTCTTTCTGTCAGGCTGGACCTACAGTGTACCTTGCGTCCCAATAGAGAGATGAGAGGTAAGAGCCGCCAGGGGGCTCTGTAGGCTCAGGGATTCTTTCAGTGCAGCTCAGAGGGCCCCCACAGAGGGAGAGCCACGTTGAATATAATACCGGCAAAAACGTTGTCCTGGGGCTGCTTTACAGCGGTAGAAATCAAGCTAGGCAAGCGAGGATCAGTTCATTGCCCTTCCCTCTGCATAGAAAGGGTTGACCCCAACAGCCTGTTCTGCGCTGTGTTGCTCGGAAGACAAACGGGGGACTCACGGCACACACGCTCTCCCTCAGAAGGGAATTCATACGCGACTCTCTGAGGCCTCCGGAGAGCCGTAGAGGAGTTAAAGCACTCCATCGAGTCAGGGTTCGTGGAGATGGCTGCCCAGCAAGCTTTGCTGAGAGGAAACACTCGTGCTTACCTTGAGGCCTGGGGTCGCGTTTACTTGGCACTTTAGCTAGGGCAAGCCGTGGGATGAGCTCCCAGCAAGGCACTGGCGACCACCTGGATTCGTAGGAGAAAACTCACTTTCTTCACTGAGGCATTCCTAGCAGTGACTAGAAGACGGGTAACAGCACTGTCTTTCAGTCAGCCTTGAGGCCGCCGCTATCTGCCTTTCAAATGGGGGAAAATACTGCCTTACTCCAGGCTTCTCACTTACACACCGGATCACCCAGCACAGAGACCTCTCTTCTCTGACAAGCCAAAGGAGGCCCTTGGAACACAATTCGGCCTTCTGCGATGAAACTTTGGGATGCAGTGTGTTCTGCATGTGCTGAGTGGCCTAATCCTCGAAATGCCCTCAGGAGGCGTAGGTGACTTTGCATGTTCCAAATGCCTAGCAAGGCTCGACTAGTAAATCTCGACTTCATTTCGGGCTGGACCTAAAGTCTACTTTCCGCCTCACTTAGAGAGACGTCGAGCACGAGTCCCCAAAGTGGATTGGAGCCCCGGTGGTTTCTTTCAGGGCAGCTTAGGTGTCCTCAACGAGGCAGACCCGCATGGAAAGAAAGCCTGCCCAAGAACCGTGCTCCTGGGGCTGTTTCCAAGCTGTGGAACGCTAGCCATAGAGAACAGATTAGTTCCCGGCCCTTTCACCTGCATAGTGAGGGATGGTCCCCGAGCCGTGTCTCCCTTGATTGTGCTCAGAAGGCTTTTGGTACACGGTGCACATCCTTGGAAAGAAGTGCCCCCGTGAGAGGCTTGAGCGCTGTGAGGCATACTAAAGCTAAAGCCGTCCATTGACTGAGACTTCCTGGAACCTGGTGCACCCCTGCCTCTGGTAATGGGAAAATGTGCACCTTACTTCGTGACTGGAGGTCACATTTAGTTGGCACTTTAGCTACAGTATGCTCTGGGCTGAGCTCCCAGGAAGGAACCGCAAGCGCCTGGTTTCTTTTGCAAAAGCTCACTGCTCCTCAGAGGCATCCGTGGAGTGAACAGTGTCCTGGTGGTGTGGTGTTCAGGCAGCTTGGAAGCTGCACTGAAGTTGCTTTTCAAAGGGGGAGAGTCGGGCTTCTCCCACATGCTCCAGTTTCCAACTTGACCCCACAGCGCATTCACCGGCACTCTCTGACTGACTACTGGAGACTTTCGGCCACACGGGGCCTTTCTATGATGACACTTCGTTGCAGGCGGGGTCTTTGGCATGCCGTGCCTAGCATTACCCGCTTAATGACTTAGTCAGGCCTAAGTGAATTTGTATCGTCCAAATGTCTCCCAAGTTGACCGGTTTTTCTGTTCTTTCTGTCAGGCTGGACCTACAGTGTACCTTGCGTCCCAATAGAGAGATGAGAGGTAAGAGCCGCCAGGGGGCTCTGTAGGCTCAGGGATTCTTTCAGTGCAGCTCAGAGGGCCCCCACAGAGGGAGAGCCACGTTGAATATAATACCGGCAAAAACGTTGTCCTGGGGCTGCTTTACAGCGGTAGAAATCAAGCTAGGCAAGCGAGGATCAGTTCATTGCCCTTCCCTCTGCATAGAAAGGGTTGACCCCAACAGCCTGTTCTGCGCTGTGTTGCTCGGAAGACAAACGGGGGACTCACGGCACACACGCTCTCCCTCAGAAGGGAATTCATACGCGACTCTCTGAGGCCTCCGGAGAGCCGTAGAGGAGTTAAAGCACTCCATCGAGTCAGGGTTCGTGGAGATGGCTGCCCAGCAAGCTTTGCTGAGAGGAAACACTCGTGCTTACCTTGAGGCCTGGGGTCGCGTTTACTTGGCACTTTAGCTAGGGCAAGCCGTGGGATGAGCTCCCAGCAAGGCACTGGCGACCACCTGGATTCGTAGGAGAAAACTCACTTTCTTCACTGAGGCATTCCTAGCAGTGACTAGAAGACGGGTAACAGCACTGTCTTTCAGTCAGCCTTGAGGCCGCCGCTATCTGCCTTTCAAATGGGGGAAAATACTGCCTTACTCCAGGCTTCTCACTTACACACCGGATCACCCAGCACAGAGACCTCTCTTCTCTGACAAGCCAAAGGAGGCCCTTGGAACACAATTCGGCCTTCTGCGATGAAACTTTGGGATGCAGTGTGTTCTGCATGTGCTGAGTGGCCTAATCCTCGAAATGCCCTCAGGAGGCGTAGGTGACTTTGCATGTTCCAAATGCCTAGCAAGGCTCGACTAGTAAATCTCGACTTCATTTCGGGCTGGACCTAAAGTCTACTTTCCGCCTCACTTAGAGAGACGTCGAGCACGAGTCCCCAAAGTGGATTGGAGCCCCGGTGGTTTCTTTCAGGGCAGCTTAGGTGTCCTCAACGAGGCAGACCCGCATGGAAAGAAAGCCTGCCCAAGAACCGTGCTCCTGGGGCTGTTTCCAAGCTGTGGAACGCTAGCCATAGAGAACAGATTAGTTCCCGGCCCTTTCACCTGCATAGTGAGGGATGGTCCCCGAGCCGTGTCTCCCTTGATTGTGCTCAGAAGGCTTTTGGTACACGGTGCACATCCTTGGAAAGAAGTGCCCCCGTGAGAGGCTTGAGCGCTGTGAGGCATACTAAAGCTAAAGCCGTCCATTGACTGAGACTTCCTGGAACCTGGTGCACCCCTGCCTCTGGTAATGGGAAAATGTGCACCTTACTTCGTGACTGGAGGTCACATTTAGTTGGCACTTTAGCTACAGTATGCTCTGGGCTGAGCTCCCAGGAAGGAACCGCAAGCGCCTGGTTTCTTTTGCAAAAGCTCACTGCTCCTCAGAGGCATCCGTGGAGTGAACAGTGTCCTGGTGGTGTGGTGTTCAGGCAGCTTGGAAGCTGCACTGAAGTTGCTTTTCAAAGGGGGAGAGTCGGGCTTCTCCCACATGCTCCAGTTTCCAACTTGACCCCACAGCGCATTCACCGGCACTCTCTGACTGACTACTGGAGACTTTCGGCCACACGGGGCCTTTCTATGATGACACTTCGTTGCAGGCGGGGTCTTTGGCATGCCGTGCCTAGCATTACCCGCTTAATGACTTAGTCAGGCCTAAGTGAATTTGTATCGTCCAAATGTCTCCCAAGTTGACCGGTTTTTCTGTTCTTTCTGTCAGGCTGGACCTACAGTGTACCTTGCGTCCCAATAGAGAGATGAGAGGTAAGAGCCGCCAGGGGGCTCTGTAGGCTCAGGGATTCTTTCAGTGCAGCTCAGAGGGCCCCCACAGAGGGAGAGCCACGTTGAATATAATACCGGCAAAAACGTTGTCCTGGGGCTGCTTTACAGCGGTAGAAATCAAGCTAGGCAAGCGAGGATCAGTTCATTGCCCTTCCCTCTGCATAGAAAGGGTTGACCCCAACAGCCTGTTCTGCGCTGTGTTGCTCGGAAGACAAACGGGGGACTCACGGCACACACGCTCTCCCTCAGAAGGGAATTCATACGCGACTCTCTGAGGCCTCCGGAGAGCCGTAGAGGAGTTAAAGCACTCCATCGAGTCAGGGTTCGTGGAGATGGCTGCCCAGCAAGCTTTGCTGAGAGGAAACACTCGTGCTTACCTTGAGGCCTGGGGTCGCGTTTACTTGGCACTTTAGCTAGGGCAAGCCGTGGGATGAGCTCCCAGCAAGGCACTGGCGACCACCTGGATTCGTAGGAGAAAACTCACTTTCTTCACTGAGGCATTCCTAGCAGTGACTAGAAGACGGGTAACAGCACTGTCTTTCAGTCAGCCTTGAGGCCGCCGCTATCTGCCTTTCAAATGGGGGAAAATACTGCCTTACTCCAGGCTTCTCACTTACACACCGGATCACCCAGCACAGAGACCTCTCTTCTCTGACAAGCCAAAGGAGGCCCTTGGAACACAATTCGGCCTTCTGCGATGAAACTTTGGGATGCAGTGTGTTCTGCATGTGCTGAGTGGCCTAATCCTCGAAATGCCCTCAGGAGGCGTAGGTGACTTTGCATGTTCCAAATGCCTAGCAAGGCTCGACTAGTAAATCTCGACTTCATTTCGGGCTGGACCTAAAGTCTACTTTCCGCCTCACTTAGAGAGACGTCGAGCACGAGTCCCCAAAGTGGATTGGAGCCCCGGTGGTTTCTTTCAGGGCAGCTTAGGTGTCCTCAACGAGGCAGACCCGCATGGAAAGAAAGCCTGCCCAAGAACCGTGCTCCTGGGGCTGTTTCCAAGCTGTGGAACGCTA